>NW_004190636.1:3235-12477 GCF_000224145.3 Ciona intestinalis
AAGAACTTACTGAATCATCAAGCCACTTGGTGGACTGCAAAGTGCAAAATGACCGATGAAATAGCCTTACATTTCCATTCAATATTGTGGAAACCAATAGATCATGTGGTGCCATCTTCCACAATTCTTGAACCTGCATTTGTTGTTGTATTAATTTCTAAAAAATAGTTAAACACCTTACATACATCAGCTTTGGTCGGAGGCAGCTCATCATCAGACACATTGGTGAGTTTAGAAGGAGGCAGCTGATCAACAGACACACAGGTGAGTTTAGAAGGAGGCAGCTCATCATCAGATGCATTGGTGAGTTTAGAAGGAGGCAGCTCATCATCAGACGCACTGGTGAGTTTAGAAGGAGGCTGCTCATCAACAGACACATTGGTGAGTTTAAGGAGGCAGCTCATCATCAGATGCAGTGGTGAGTTTAGAAGGAGGCTGCTCATCATCAGATGCAGTGGTGAGTTTAGAAGGAGGCTGCTCATCATCAAACACACTGGTGAGTTTAGAAGGAGGCAGATCATCATCAGACACACTGGTGAGTTTAGAAGGAGGCTGCTCATCATCAGACGCACTGGTGAGTTTAGAAGGAGGCAGCTCATCATCAGACGCACTGGTGAGTTTAGAAGGAGGCAGCTTATCATCAGACACACTGGTGAGTTTAGAAGGAGGCAGCTCATCATCAGACGCACTGGTGAGTTTAGAAGAACGCAGCTTATCATCAGACACACTGGTGAGTTTAGAAGAACGCAGCTCATCATCAGACGCGCTGGTGAGTTTAGAAGGAGGCAGCTCATCATCAGACGCACTGGTGAGTTTAGAAGGAGGCAGCTCATCATCAAACACACTGGTGAGTTTAGAAAGATGCAGATCATCATCAGACACACTGGTAAGTTTAGAAGAACGCAGCTCATCATCAGACGCACTGGTGAGTTTAGAAGGAGGCAGCTCATCATCAGACGCACTGGTGAGTTTAGAAGGAGGCAGCTCATCATCAGACACACTGGTGAGTTTAGAAGAACGCAGATCATCATCAGACACACTGGTGAGTTTAGAAGAACGCAGCTCATCATCAGACGCACTGGTGAGTTTAGAAGAACGCAGCTCATCACCAGACGCGCTGGTGAGTTTAGAAGGAGGCAGCTCATCATCAGACGCACTGGTGAGTTTAGAAGGACGCAACTCATCATCAGAAGTAGTTCACAGTTGGAAGAGTTATTGGATGGCACATTTAGAAAAAATGAGGTAATCTTTGACTTCTTTTCTTTTGAAATTGTAATAATGACCTTAATTTCATGTTTTAGATAGATTATACCAAGAATATTATAAACGTACCGGAGGAAGACAGTCACTTTCACTAGGACCACCAGCTCGTTTTATATTACGAAGCTGACGTTCTTGAATACAATTCTGAAACAATTGCGAACAGTATGATCAGAATATATAAATTCCAACTTTGAAACACGAAAGTTCCAATACCCAGAACATTTCGTACAACTGCGGCATCAAATAACTTTTTGGTGTTCTTGATAAACTTTTGGTTGCAATGCATATTTTGCATATGGAGTGCTAGTCTTGTATTATACATAGTGTTAACAAACTTCTTTGAGTATAGAAAATACCTGTATCAATAGAAAATTGTAAAAACATTGCAAAATTGCAATATTCGGTTACCTGACTTTTGACATTTGGGCATTGGTTTGTTTAGCAATGCTTGAGTTCACTAAAAAATTTTGGCTAAAGCTAGATTTCTAAAAGTCTTTACGGGGCATTTCTTTTTTGATCTTATATGAAATCGATCAATCATTGAGTAGAATTGAGCATTACTTTGTAGATTGATTTTAACTGGTTTTAATTGACCCTCGTTTTCTCTTTGCAAATTTTCCTCCGACAACTCAAACAACACGCCTTTGTGTGGTTTAAACATACCCGTTTTCCCCATGGTGTGCCACCTATATAGTTTGAGGTGTGTTCAATGAACCACAATAACCAAGTTAAATATGGTTTAAATTACCTAAGAGGCCACATCACTGATAAATACAATGGGTTGTTGCTTTAATGAAAGCAACCAATCAACACAATCTCGAGCACTTTCTTGTCGAAGTAAAGTTTTAAAATAATAACGAATGCCATGAGGGCAACGGGAATGCAAGACTCCTAATAAATTAGAAAATTTTTTACCCCAAAACATTATTTCGAAAATATTTTACCTCTGCACTTTTTGATTCTTTTGGAACATTTTGGGTAATTATGTTGTATAGGACTTCAACAGATTGTATAGGACTTTAACAGAGCCCCTGGAACCAATTTTATCACATAAATTCTGTAGTGATTGCTGTAAGAATGTGTATCTATATATGTGTTTTATATTTATTTTATACTTTAAGAAGACAAAAAATTAGTTACAGGTTCTTTTTTGTGTAGTGCATCCAAAATTTGTTCTTTTGAGATTGACTTTTTATCTCATCACTTTTTTTCACAGATTTGGGGTGGTCGAACCGTTTAATGCATTTACAGCTACGACAAAGTTTGGTTATCACAGTTGTTCCTGAAAAAATAAACTTTATAACAATACCCATCATGCACAGTAACACAGCAAATGTTTTGAATTTTGATAAGTTACCTTTCCAAATTTTGTTGATACTATAAACTGTACAATTTAGCTTCTTAAAAATTTCCAAATCACTTGAACAAAATGGACAAACAGTTTCATCTGGAACCAGTACTGACAAGGGGGGGTCTTCTGTTAGATATTCTTGCGGTATAACTTAAGGGATAATTTTTGATGAACATATTCCAATTTTATCACATAAATCATGTTACAAATCCTTTGCACTAAAGAAATGTTTATTAGAAATTGAAAAGAACAGTGGAATGTGGGGTATGCATAATAAAAAAATACAAAATGAAGAATAGAAGTAACCAAAACTGTAAACAGTCATAACAAATGGTTTTGTATTTTCAAAATTGCTGGGCATTTCAGTATTTAAAAAAAAACTGTAGAGTGTGTGGGAATGCACAGAAATAAAGAATGGAGGCGTTAAATATACGATAAAAACGCAAACAGAAGAACATTAAATTGAATGAATAAATGTATGAATGAATGTAAGTGAAAAATTATATACCCCATGGTGTTTTTTATAGTTGGTGGGCATTTTAGTTTTCAAACGTAGCAGGAAAGACTGTGTAACGTTTAGCCCAAATATTTATGTGTTTAGTATGAACCATTACGTTTTTAAATGAAATTCTTTTGACATGTTTGTAATAAAAAGTACACAAATTGAGGAACAAAATTCCAATTAATAAGGGAACAGTCTTCTTTTTCTTTTCGAAGGAGAAGCCTCACTGTCTGACAGGTTTATGGTTTTCTCGAATGGAGACCCTAAAAAATATATTTAAAAGGTAAAAACATGTATATAGACTTAACCAACAGTATGAAAAAATTTAAGAGAATAAAAATTATTTGACCTGGGTCCATAACTTCTGCCTCATAAAAATTTCCATTCGATGACCAAAATGATTGCACCCTTTGGCCAACTTGGAGTTCGTTGAAAATAACTTGCGAGTTCGTTAAAATTTTCAAGTGGTTTCTTGTTGACCTTAATTTCTTCTAAGTGGTTTCTTGTTGACCTTAATTTCTTCTGACTTCAAGATAATTCTTTCAATCTGGTCCTCTGTTAATTGGACCCTGACATACTGATTCCCTATAAAAAAAATGTTTATTTCATCTTGACTGTCAGAATTGGTTCTTTAGTATTCAGAATTGTTTCTTTAGTTTCCTAAAGTTTAAGATCGCTAGTTATAAGGTGTCCCACCGTTTCATTGAAAACAGCAGAGAAAATAAATTTTGTCTAAATTGTATTCGTGTGTTATTTTATAGTAAAATCAAGTTTGTGGCACTGTTTTGCTTACAAGACTGCTTTGTAATTTTATAACCTGTGAACGAGGGCGCGTTCCATCTTCTTGCTTTCCATTTGGGCCTCTTCGTTGGGGTCTTCTTGGCCCTGAGCAGCCGTCTCGTTCACAGGAGATGGAACCCCGGCGATATCTTCCTCCGGTTCCTCTCCTGCCTCTTCGCTGCTCGTCAGGTCACGCGACCGGTTTTCGTCCTCCTCGGACGCTTCCGACGCTGGATCGTCGGATTCGGACTCTCCGGTCGTGGACCTAGTGGCATCTGCCTGGAGGTGGTGGTCCTCTGCCACTTCAGTTGGAGATTGCTGGTCGCTGGTTGTCGCAGCCTCCATCTCTTCATCGACCCGTTGTTTTGGGGTCGATGGCTTTGTGGTGGTCGGCGCGGCTCGTGCCGGCGCTATTTTCCCGGTGGGGGTGGCATGACCGTTTTGTCCTGCGCCTCCTCTACGGTCTTCTTATTTGCCGAGACATACGTCGACAGAGCTCCTTCCGGGGCTTTCGACCTTTTGGGGCACTCGCCAAAGAGGTCCGCATCCTCTGCAGGTTTTCGGTTGCCCTGGGTAGCTCACCCAGAGCAGACAGCCCTTCACCCGGATGTAGCTCGGGATCTGGTGGCTCTGCAGGTCGGTGGTGTTGAGCTGGTAAGCTCGGACACCGGTTTTTACCCCATTTTTGTATCTTTGGTATTCCACCTTTGTGGAATGGGGTTTGGCGAATTGCTGGAGAACCTCCATGATATCTTGGTTCTCCAGCGGTGAAGGTTTAGATACCCGTTGTTGGTGTATATTGTTTGAGCTGATTGCAGGTGATCTGCAGTTGACTTCGTGGTGTCAGACGAACCGGCGTGATAAATGGCGGTAACCAGGTTATATAATGCAAAGGACACAATTGGGAGCATCGGCGCTAACTCGGTTGACGGCAGGGTGCATCCGCCCCGTTGTGGGGAAGTTAGCACGCGACGTCAAACATTTGGGTCAATATTGGGGACAAAAGAATTCGTGTGATGTAATATTACGATGGGCGGCTACAACACCTCCCTTTGGCCATTGAAAAAATTAGAAAACCACAGTCAAATATGCCAGAGTGGTGCTCGTTGTAGAGGCTCGTCGTCTCAAATACAAAGGCAGGAAAGTGTGACTCTCGGGATCAGCTTGGTCCGAATTCGGGTTGCCTGTAAAACATCTAAACACCGCACGCATAGTTATAGTCACACACACAATAACAAAGCATGTTTAGTAGAACTGGTAATCTGTGTGTGTGAGTTGTGGGTGTTAGTTATGTATTTTGTAAAGTACGGTGTCAACCATGGTTTGAATTCTGAACGATTCGTTTGTGTCGCGAGTCTGCATTGTAACGTCGTGAAGCGTGTTTGCAGGTTCGGTAGTCACTCGATTTCCGAAATCAATGGTAAAATACTTATCCGCTCGGCTAACGACGCGGAACGGTCCGTCATAGAGTCGTTCTAGAGCCCTCTTAATCCGATCTACGCGGACGAATACGTGTGTGCAAGAGAACAACTTATTATCGATGTATGACGGATTTTGCAATAACGGTCTGGGAAGTGTTGGTCGTAATGATTGCATGCGCTTACGTAGGCCATCGAGAAACGTTCGATGATTCGCGGTAGTGGTGGTAGGCTCGTCGAAAAACTGGTCTGGTAGTTTTAATGTGGTCCCGTATACCAACTCGGCACTGGAACATTTAAGGTCCTGTTTGTATGCGGCGCGGAGGCCCAACATAACCCAGGGTAAGTTTTCAAGCCAACCGTTATCGTTGAGTTGCGACATAAGCGACGCCTTAAGGGAACGGAAAAATCTCTCCGCCATACCATCAGACATTGGATGGTAGCTCGTGGTGAAAATTAATTTGGCTCCGAGGAATTTAGCCATATCGAACCAGATGGATGATGTAAACTGCGCACCTCGCTCGGTCGTTATTTGGGCGGGGGCTCCGAAATTTGCAACCCAGTTGAGGCAAAATGCGTTCACCACCGTTTCGGTCGTAATATCTGCGATTGGGACAACTACGGGGTACCGAGTAAAACGGTCAATTATGAGTAGGATATATCGATATCCGTTACAACTGGGTAGTGGTCCGGTTATATCCACGTTAATACTGTGGAAACGTTGGGTTGGGACGGATATGGTTTGGATTTTGGTAAAGGTATGCCTGCCAACCTTTGATTGTTTTGACATGACAGTAGGCAAGCTTTTGCCATATCCCTTATATTTGCATTTATACCTTTCCAAACAAACCTTTGGCTGATAAGCTTTTGAGATCCACAGACTCCCGGGTGCGATAAACAATGCAAACTTTCGAAAATTTTGCGGCGAAAAGACTGCGGGACTACAGGGCGGAACGTACCGATAGAAATGTCACCGATAATGTCTATATTGGAGTCTGGTAACTGCAAAAATTAAAGTCAAAAAAAAAAAAATAAATGGAAGTTCCCGAAAAATATTGTCCATCAGTTGCTGAAATGTCACGCCTGAGTTTCGAAGGCCTAAACCTAAACGGGTCCACTCAAATAAACCGAGAGGGCAATTAAACGCCGTTTTGTGGATATGTTCTGGCTTTACGGGAACCTGGAAGTACCCGGACTTGAGGTCCAACTTGCTAAATATAGCCCCGGCCAACTTGCTAAATATGGCCCCGGCCAAGTTCGCGGTCATGTCGGCGAGTAAAGGAATCGGGTAGCAAGACGGGACGGTGTGCAAGTTTAAGTTCCGGTAATCAACAGTGACTCGGTAATCACCATTGGGCTTTTTTACAAGGTGGAGTGGCGAGGCGTGGCTAGAGTTTGATGGACGGATAATACCCAATTTCAAAAGTTTTGATATTTCCTTCTTGGCAGCCGCGAGTTTTATAAGGTCGAGTCTGCGAACGCGACAGGAAACGGGGTATCCTGTAGTTTCGATTTCGTGCTCTATATTGTGACGAACAGGCAACGTAAACCTGGATTCGTCGAATGCCGTCGGGAAAACATTAAAGAAATCGTCCAAGCTTTCGATATCGGAAGGCTTAGTTGGATACTGGAGTTGCGCTGTGTTGGGGCGTGTGGATATCAACGGTATTTTGGGATGGACGCGATATACAGAAAATTTTACGATTGCTTACATCTATCATTATTTTGAAGTAATCTAAGAAGTCCAGGCCAAGGATCGGCTGACGTACGTTTGCAACACAAAACTTCCAGCGAAATGTTCCACAATTATTCAAAGAAATAGCTAAATGCCGATACCCATAAGTTTTAATGTTAGTGTCGTTTAGTGCGACGAGAGTATTTTTTATTTAGTGGAGGAATCACGGATACCTCTGCGCCTGTGTCTACCAGAAATTGAATATTGTTGCGAGTATCGTGCACGAAGAAAAGCCGAGGATTTTGGCGTTTATGTTTCAGTACTGATCCAATGTAACGCGCGCGCTGTCGAGTCGCTGGTCTCCGTCGGGCGAAATTTTTTTTGTTGCCATTGGAGCATCGAATTGCGTCGCTCCCATATCGGTCGTGATACATGCAAAACCGGGATGGCCTACGTTGGCTGCCATTATAGTCGTTAGGTACACGTGACGAAGAATTAACATCGCGTTGTCGACGATCGATGATTTTTGTGACCTTGCGCTATGGTTTTGTCGGTTACCAAAACGCGGTGCGTCGCGATTATAAGATATGCGGGGTCGCGGGTATGTTTGACCTTGCGAAAACTGCGGGTTTTCATGACAATCGTTAAGGTCCGGATCGACTCGGCTAATGAATCGACTCGCCTCCTCATAGCTTCGATAGGACTGGAGTCCTGTCTGCTCGTAACGTTATCCTTGTGACTATTACGTGAACTGCTGCCCTTTACTACCTCATCCGCACATTCAACCAAGTCTTCAAAATTCCAACCCCTCCGGGAGCGCACTGTAATTTCGACGTCGCGAGGGACACACTTCAGAAGCTTGTTTCGCATTAGCTTAACAGCGAATGGGTTTTCACGGTCGCTACCCAAAATCGATTTCATTCTGTTTACAAACTCGGTCGGTGTGTCGTTCCCGATGTCTAGATTCTCGATATCGTCAAATTTCTCCTCACTCTCCGCCCGTGCGAAGGCGCGCAATAAGGCGTTTTTTAGTACATCATAAGCGTTCTCTGATTCGGGTGAAAGCGCATATTCCACACGCGATATTTCTGGAATTTGGCAATTTAACGCGTTTGGGGTTTTTCATTTCGTTTAGCATTGTAGGATAAAATAAAAAAGTTACCGAACTATCACCAGGGGCATTTGGGGTGCTAAACATACAGTCCGGTTTGTGTGGCGCGCTAGTTACTGGTGTACCGTCGGCGCTATTGTAAGACATAAGGTCGAACGGTGTGCCTGCGACATTGTGCAACATAGATGAAATGCCACTGACCTTTTAAAACCCCGGATGTGGTTTAGCGTTGCTTGTGTTAGATGTGGCCGGTTCCGGCATGGGTGGGATGTTGTGTCAGCGAACCTCCACGAAAGGATTTCGATTGCTCGAGAGATGTGTGGAGGACAGCCAGTTGTTATCCATGCCTTGCATTTGTGTGCAATAACTAGAAAAAAACGTAAAGTGTTAAGATGTCGTACGGCTCGTATATATTATATAGCTGACCCACGATATTCTGGGGCGTAAATATTTGGTGCCGTTAACCATAAAACAAAAAAATACCAATGTTGGTTCAAACGGTGCTCCCTCGGCGAAGAATCTTCAGGGGCGATGGTCGCTCGATGAAGTGTCACGTTTCTAGTTATCTCGATTCTCGTCCAATGACGGTTCCGTCTTTGCTTGATTGCTTTCGTTGGTTGATTAGATCCCTTTTTTGTTCTTTTGATCACGTTTGTTCGTTTGATCACGTCGAGGTCACCACTTTCAGACACCCGTTGTTGGTGTATTGTTTATTAGCTGATTGCAGGTGATCTGCAGTTGACTTCGTGCGCTCGTGGGTGACACCTAAAGCTACGTCCTAGTCTAGATTATCTAGGAGTTGTCGTTTGCCGTTTCCTAGTTATATCGTTCTGTCTCTCGTTGTTATCTCGTTTAGTTCTCGTTTCTCTTATCGTTTTCTCTCTTTGAATGGCGATCACACAACGGTATATATAGCAGTCGGGGAATGGTTTGAAGGGAAAAAGGAATTTCGGGTGTCAGACGAACCGGCGTGATAAATGGCGGCGGTAATGAGGTTATAATGCAAAGGACACAATTGGGAGCATCGGCGCTAACTCGGTTAACGGCAGGGTGCATCCGCCACGTTGTGGGGAAGTTAGCACGCGACGTCAAACATTTGGGTCAATATTGGGGACAAAAGAATTCGTGTGATGTAATATTAC
>NW_004190637.1:0-2084 GCF_000224145.3 Ciona intestinalis
GACAAATCACGAACATGCGAAGATATTGAGGAATAGTTAGCGACCAAGTCCACTAAAGAGGAAACCACGACGCGTGTCACGGACGAGATACAACAATTATTAAGCACGGCTTCAACAAAAGAAATAACTTTGACAGAGAAGTTTCGGTCTATGGGGGGGTCACAGGTTCGAGAGTTTTGTCCGCACGCAACGAGAGAAGAATGCTTGAAACACAACAAGTTGTATATTGATTGTCAGAAACTACATTTCAGGAAAATACTTAAATCTCACACAGGTATTTTTGGATTATAACAAAAGTTATTGTTTTTGAAATATGTTTGAAACAGATGAAACGTTGGGCGATTGTTCGTTCCTTAACACTTGCTTTCACATGGATACGTGCAAGTACGTCCACTATGAGATAGATTACCGCGGAACCGACCTCGACCCAAGGCGAAAGTTAAAGAAAGAAGTTTCACTTCCAAAGTTTAATGAGGATTATCTTTCGCGGAAAATGTTGCCACCCCAGGTAAGATCGTCGGTCGGGTGGATATCAACTAACCATCGTGTTTGTAGTGGATTAATTGTGATATAAGATACCTTGATGTTTCTGTGTTGGGAAAGTTTTCCGTCATAATGGCCGACCCCCCATGGGATATACACATGGAGTTACCCTACGGAACCATGCAGGTTTGATGTTTGTTGGAATTTTCGTGGAATAACAATGTTTGCAGGATACGGAGATGAGAGCTTTAAGGATCCAAGATTTATCAGATGATGGGTTAATGTTTTTGTGGGTTACCGGGAGGTCGTATCATAGATATCTTATACATGCCATAGATATCTTATATATATTCCACAGGGCCATGGAGTTGGGACGAGAATTGTTTGATTGTTGGGGGTAGAGTTGTTGTTGTTATCGATGGTTGAAGTGTTTGATGAATTTGTTTTAGGTACAAAAGATGCGACGAGTTGATTTGGGTCAAGACGAACCAACTTCAACGTTTGATACGAACGGGGAGAACGGGACACTGGATCAATCATGGGAAGGAACATTGTTTGGTAATTATGATGTAATAATACCAATATGACATCATGATGACATCATAATAGGTGGGAATTAAAGGAAACCCGATCGGGATAAATCGAAGATTAGATTGTGATGTATTGGTAGCAGAGGTTGGTTGGTTTATTATATTTATTCAATGTTTATAATCAACGCACCATTAATAGGTTCGCGACACAAGCCACAAACCAGATGAAATTTATGGATTGATTGAGAGACTATCCCCAGGAACAAGAAAGTTGGAGCTATTCGGAAGAGTTCATAATTTGCAACCTAATTGGTAAGTTTTGTAATAATAAAGTTGGTTGATTATGACATCATTGTTCTAGGGTAACCCTTGGCAACCAGCTCGACGGAGTGCATCTAGCCGAGTATGATGTCATAGACAAATTTAAGAAGAAATATCCTGATGGGAAAGTTACAAAATGTGAATAATATTGCGCGTGTTTATTAAAAGCAGTTATTAAAGCAGCGATAAATTAAATATATGATGTCTATGGTATCTAACAACACTTGGTGGCGCCACATGACCTCGAAGTTGTTTCGTTGAGAATCAAGAACGGATCAATCTGTGTAACCTGGATGATAAACAATATATGACATCATAATAATGTGTATGACATCATAATAATGTGTATGACGTCATACCATGTTAGTAGTGACACAACAAGGGGCTTTCTTCATCGAGAATTCTTCGTTGAATCGGGATTGTTTTAATATTTGTGAGGTCACGGGGTCAACATTGGTTGGGGTGTCGCGGGTGAAGAAGTATTCGCGATCGAGCTAATAGGGGTAAAAGTGTGGTCAATATATAGGGTGTGGTCAATATATAGGGTGTGGTCATTATATATCAAGGGGTGTGGTCAATATATAGGGTGTGGTCAATATATATCAAGGGGTGTGGTCAATATATATCAAGGGGTGTGGTCAATATATATCAAGGGGTGTGGTCAATATATATCAAGGGGTGTGGTCAATATATAGGGTGTGGTCAAAATATATCAAGGGGTGTGGACAATATATAGGGTGTGGTCAAAAT
>NW_004190637.1:2305-3757 GCF_000224145.3 Ciona intestinalis
TCAATATTTAGGTTGTGTTCAATATATAGGTTGTGGTCAATATATAGGGTGTGGTCAATATATAGGGTGTGGTCAATATATAGGGTGTGGTCAATATGTATCAAGGGGTGTGGTCAATGTGTAGGGTGTGGTCAATATGTAGGGTGTGGTCAATATATATCAAGGGGTGTGGTCAATATATATCAAGGGGTCAATATACTGGAATTGTTGAAAGCCAAGGAATAATTTCTCATAAAAACATTGCAGAGTCAAATGTTCAAATTATCTTTATTATTAATAAGAAATCCAAATATATATTACAACAGTGACATTCAGCATCAATTATTTCTTACTTTAAAGTTTTCCTCGTAACCAGTGATGCCACCATTGTATACAACTTGCGTAGATTCCTGCTTTTCCATCGTTTTAGTTTAAACAACCGATACAACACAGATGCAAACCTTGCGTCACCTGCAGAATATAAACAATGTTATTTCTATGTCAAATATTTATAACAGCGACAACCCACCTGTCACCTTCTTCAACTCCGGCTTGGTGACTTCAACCACATTCGCAGAAACCACACGAGGTGTTTCAAATCCAACGGACTCCGCAATCTCATACAATTCCTTCCAATACAACGCACCACTCACGCATTCACCTGCAAGGTTGATATAAAACATCCACAACCCAACTTACCCCCTCACCTGACCCAACTTACCCCCAAACCCAACTTACCTCCTAACCCATCTTACCCCCAAACCCAACTTACCCCACAAAACTTTGTGGTTCCTTATTTCCTCAGACAAAACACAATCAGCATAAACATCACTGAAGTAGAGCTCCCCACCGTACTTCAACACACGATAAGCTTCCTTTAACACTGCTTCCTTGTCTTTAACCAAGTTGATCACGCAGTTTGATCTGGACAAGTGATTGAGAGGTTATGGGTTTGAGGCTGCTACAAGCACCACACCAAACAGCAATTGCCTCAACCTGGTGATCACTATTGGGTTGTATTGGGTTTTTGATAAAAACAATCATCTACAAAGTTAGACTCGTGGTACACCACTCACATAACTATATCCATCGAAGTGTCTTCAATCCCGGCCTCCCCTAACTTCTCAATGAAACCTTTCACAAACTTGGTGTTCGGCTTTGAATATCCGAAGCTTTGTTGATGATAATCGATGTACTTGTTCGCTACAGCAAGCTGCATAGAGATGAAAAAAGAAAGGAAATAAAACTCGCTTTGAGTAAAATTGTCAAATAAAAGGGCGCTAAACCCAACAATATACAAAAACCCGATTAAGCGGTGCTTAATTAAGGTGATACACAGTATTTAGATGTCACTCACTTGTTCATCCGTCATATCAACACCGGTAACAAAACCATCTTCCCCAACCAGTTTAGCGAGTGCATAACAATCACGACCACTTCCGCTGCCGAGGTCAAGCAATCTTCATTCTTTCC
>NW_004190637.1:4787-6631 GCF_000224145.3 Ciona intestinalis
TATTGGGGGTGGGGTTATTTCTTATTGCCACGTAACTAACGTACCCATAATATTTACTTGTGACATCATTATGCACGAGTTTCAACGCTTCTCGAACGTGTTTGGCGACCGCTTGTGGTGGGGTCGTGCACATAGAGGTTTGCAAGTCATTTGTTGACTGCAAGGTTTTACCTGCTCATCAAAAACATATAAACTTGAGCAGTGGCGTCGATTTTATAAAAACGTAGGGGTTGCGACATTAAACCATGTTAGCTGAAAGTAGGTATATGTAGAACAAGTAAAACCACGCATATAACGTGTGCGGCATTTAATAGAAAAGGTATGACATAAGTCTGGCAGTTGATTGCGGTTAAGTGTTTAAAAACTTAACAATCCGACATGTACATATCATCATATAATTGCCGATACGTTGATTATACAGACAATGGAGCACATCACAATACCGCGTATGACATAACATTGTTTAACTGACAGGTGCAGCATTGCGCAATATCTTACGTTAATTCTCTGCGTCACAATATTGTTTATAATACAACATTTGACTTTAAAACTCGTAATTGCGCAACATAAAAGTTGTTCGCATCACAATTGAACACGTAACAATTTTGTGTTGGTTGACGGGCGCAATGAAGTTTAAAAAATCATTTTAACAAAACTCGAGGAAACAAACAAAATTAATTAAACATGCGTCAATCATGTTTAACAACACAGGATCAAAGCTGTGTTCACCTATCACCGATCAAAGAGCATTGCCGCCACGATCTCCCTTTGTTTTAACAGACGAACTATTATCAGGGTAAGGTTTGCAACGAGAATAATGTTTGATGTTTCACATGTAGACTAAACAATGAACGTGTGAATTGCTATTATGTTGCAATAATCGACGTGTGAATTGCTATTATGCCGTAATGAATCCACGCGTAAATCCTTACTATTTAGTAACAAACATGCTGCTTCGCTTAGGAAAATATCGTATATAAATATAAAGCAGTGACCGACCCGATTTAGGTAGTTTATTCTCGCCTATTTAACAGGAAAATTACATTAATTTTACACGCAACTGTTAGGGAGGCAATTCATGACATGTGCGCGTCTTAGTAAAAGAACATTTATTCCTATAGTTGAATTTTATCCTGGTTCGCGTGTTTTTAGTTTAATTCGAAATGCTTTCGGGAGAAAAGCAGCTTTGGAAGTAGACGTTAGACGACATTTGAAAGGTAGAAATCGACTAGTAACCATTACATTCCCACACAACAATAGAGTTGTTACCGTAACAATCGGCGATTTTGCGATTATCAATGTGACGTAACCTTTATCTGACGTAACACGCAGCGGTTATAGGTAACCGCACAGGGTACAAAAATAGCTAGTTTATACGTTGAGAGAATGAAGGCGTTGCGTAGCTACTATAAAGTAATTATTTGATAAAGTTAAATATATTTATTTAAGAAGATTTTAGGAATAATTTGCTTTTATAATTGGAAAATTCAGGAGTTGCTGCAACCCCTGCAAAATTCTCAGGGTAGGCCTGCATACCCTGCACCATATAAATCGACGCCAGTGCATATAGCTTCAATGAAAACAAGTTATTTATTGGTATGGACATTATTAAATGTGCAGTCGTAATACAAAAATGTTACCACTTGATTCGCTAGCCTACTGTATATGCATCTGTCCTTAAATAAGGCACATGCTAACACAGTGGTCAGTGATGGATTGGTCATTTTCAACCATAAAAAAAACACAATCATACAAGGCTGCATTTATATTTGGCTCATGTGCAGACATCAACTATTCAATTATATATGAATATAACCATGTTATACTCTTAGTTCGTGAAAATA
>NW_004190637.1:6681-11936 GCF_000224145.3 Ciona intestinalis
CCCGACTCTACTATCTTATGCTAATTAGTTTAAAACGTGTTCATTCATTAGATCTGTGATCTCTTGTATTCTCTGATCCAGGTGGCATTGTTACGTCAGAGTTTCCACTCATTGGTTTTAATCTCTATGATTGTACCTAGTTACCGATATTTTTGACTTTTTCGTGATGCATTGAAGCGTGACGGGGTACGAAACAAATTACCAAATTTCCCATTGTTACGTCAGAGTTTCCACTCATTGGTTTTAATCTCTTTGGTGGTGAGCAGAGTCGTATAAACACCGAGTAGTCCAACTGCCGTCTATGTGTGTCCGAAATAGAGCAAAAGTGGTGACTTTGACAAAGGGTTTAAACGAACTTGTTAAGTTTTGTTTGTGTTTTCCTATTGTGTGAAGGTGTAAAACAGCTTCTATTTACCTTGCCAAACATTTTTTAGAAAAAATGTATAAATTTAGCCGCATTAAATGACTAAAATGTCGCAAATCAAACGTTTTTAGGCCCAAGTTTTTCTGTAATTTACCGAAAAACAGACATTTTCCCTATACCTACTGTGTTATTTTGGACCCAAATTGCCGTTCAATTTGTGTTTTACGTAACAATGGGTTGGACTACTCGGTATTTCTATGGCTCTGCCCTGCACCATATAAATCGACGCCAGTGAACTTGAGGTTTATTTACCAAACCTTATTTACCGTAATATTCTTTCACCTCGTCGGTTATGTTGGGTGCTGGGCAACAAGACATTTCTAAATATTTAATCAATCTCTAAAATTTAATTTTTGAAAATTTAAAGAAAAATAAATTAATTTGATTTTACATAATTTTAAACCATAGAACAATATTATCATAGTTTTGCTTCTGTGACATCACAAGGCCATGATTGTTTGAGATAATAAGCGAGAAGAAACAATCGATCAGACCCAAACAGCATAGTTGGTTCATTAGTAAGATGAGCCACAAATGTCGGCATCCCAAACGATCCGTAATCGATCGCTTCTTGCGTCACCCGTCGTAGTTCGTCTTTCACATCGGTGTGTGCCATCTTCCCCACTAGCTGATCAACCTCATGCCCCATCCCAACCGCTCGACACGCATCCTTGAGGCTTTCCACCATCGTTACATCTTCGTCACGAACCCACACCCTCATAAATATCTCACGTGACAACCCCTCCAAATATTGTGGGGCCTCCGTGGCCACCACCGTCAACAACCTCTGCGCCGATATTGTTCCTTTGTTCATCATTACATCAGAGATGTTGCGCGGCATTTTAAATGGGACTTTATAAAAGTCAGCCATGCGTAGCAGGTCATGTGACATGTATCGTCCCCTAGCGGGCACCATGGCTGGTGGTGCGTTGTTCGTTTGTTGCATCACAGCAGGTAGAAACGCAGGTTTCAACTTTAGGTCCATGTTCGTCCACGATTTATTGCAACGATTGATGACTTGAAACGCAATGTAGCTGTACGGTGAAACTGTGTCGTAAAAAAACTCAACCAGGATTTTCCTCATAGGTTGTGCCATCTTACCCCAATCTAACAAATCTGAACAAAGTTTACTAATTTAGGTAATCCTGAACAAATGATTATGACATCACAACACAAAATGACGATGGTAAAAATCACCAGCATGAAAAAATTTACAACAAACAAATTTATGAAATGTTTTAAAATGGCAGCTAGCACGCACGCACGGAACTTTTGTTTACAAAGTTTATGATGTCTATGAAATATTTGCTGACGAATATTTTTCCTTGGCTTTGCTGCTGAGGATTGCAATATGGTTCAAATCACGAAAATACTCGTTGTAATCCAAAGCGTACCCGATCAGAAAATGGTCGGGGACCTCAAAACCGATATAATCTGGTCTGTAGCCAACGCTTCTCGATGTTCGTTTCACCAACAAGCTTGCAACGTTAACGGTGTGTGGTTTGTATTGCTCCAACACACTCAACAACTTCGTCATAGTTCGTCCGGTGTCAATCATGTCTTCAACTATAAGAACGTTTTTACCCCGGAGATTCGACAAATCGTCGCCACCGATCACACGAACCGTCCCAGTCGATTGGTCATCTGAATAACTTTTCAAACGAATGAAATCGATTGAAAGTTGACACGAGCGGTTAGTGTTTGCATTTAGTTGTTTTAAGAAATGAATTAGATCGTTAAAGAATTGGTAACCCCCCTTCAAAACACACAATGCTGCTGTTGGTTTAGTCAAGTCAATATTCTGGAAAATATCTCTTGCTAGTCTTTCGGTTCTATCCAAGACGAAACCTTTAGGAATTATGACACATTCTAAATCGTCCTCATAATGCTTTGGGATGCAGAATTGTGATATCGGGTAACCTTTAAAATCGTCGGGGATTTTAATGCACTCATCCATGCTGAAACCTGACCTTTTGTCGAACCTACTCGAACACAATGACTCAACTGATTTGTACCACGTGGTCAACGCGTGACCGATTATGACGTCACGTAACACTTGGGCGACGATCATTTATACGTCATAGTGAAAAAATCACGGGATCCACGATATTTTATTTCATAATAAAAATAAAAATTTACAATTATGTACATTGTGACGTAACAATAACCATCTTATAAAGAACATTATGACGTAATATAGTGTTTATTACGTCATAGTAGCAACTGGTATGCTGGTGACATCCGAAGGTTGTAAATCGTAACCAAGTTTCTTTAAATCCCGAGTCACAATGTTGCAAGTCACCTGGGTGGATAAACATGACTCGTGAATGTTGAGCATGACGCAGCAAAAATATTATCTGAATAATGTTTACACCAAATAATGCAAATATAAAGTAACAACTGCAATTTTGTATTTATTGTTCGGCCGTTCCTATATTTATATACTTTGGATGTTCCTACTTTGCACTTATATACATTGGATGTTCCTACTTTGCACTTATATAGTTTGGATGTTCCTACTTTGCACTTATATACTTTGGATGTTCCTACTTTGCACTTATATACATTGGATGTTCCTACTTTGCACTTATATACATTGGATGTTCCTACTTTGCACTTGTATACATTGGATGTTCCTACTTTGCACTTATATACATTGGATGTTCCTACTTTGCACTTATATACATTGTACTATAGCATGTTGGTTATCGAGTGACAACATAATTTAAAGTCTATTGACCTCTTCAAATACGATAGCGAAGATCATATTAATTAAAGAAACGAAGAGAAAGGCAGCAGTCCCAAGTTACCCCCATTAACGCTCGCGCAACCCACCGTGACATGACCTTGTGAACGAACTCTCGTGACCTCTCGACCTTCACCTTGCGCAACAACCTTGGGGTCAACGAACTCCGGCCGACGCCCAAGAAGCCAACTGTGGGTAAAGTATCTTAATTATTCAGTTTATTTAAGATTTGAGATGTTCAGGAAAAATAAAACTGAAGGTAAATGAAAACCACAAGCAATTGTTTGATTGAATAGAATTGTAACTTACGATATGTTTGATTTTAATATACCAATATATATAAGGCAAATATTTATTTAAAAGATCAAAACTACATGCGACCAACAGTTGCAACAAAATATCCAACCTTGTTATTTGTTGCAACTTGGAAGTTGACACGGGAACAAACATGGCGACTTTCACTCGATGTTTTCCAGGGACCATCGGGATGTGCATTGAACCGTAACCATGGACGACGTCACGCCCGAATGAATCAGGGCCGTAACAACTTACCACTAGTTGGGGCCCTAAAACATGGAGATAATATAAACACAAATCATAAAGATAATATAAACACAAACCATAGAGATAATATAAACACAAATCATAGAGATAATATAAACACAAATCATAGAGATAATATAAACACAAATCATAGAGATAATATAAACACAAATCATAGAGATAATATAAACACAAATCATAGAGATAATATAAACACAAATCATAGAGATAATATAAACACAAATCATAAAGATAATATAAACACAAATCATAGAGATAATATAAAAACAAATCATAGAGATATTATAAACATCTTTACATCCATGCGGGTTGGTGCTTTTATACGTAACATCCAGGGGGAAATTCCAAACGAACAACTCCCGATCATCGCGGCTTCGACGGGTGATCTGGGAAATCCCCTCCTCTAACCCACTTGTGACAACCCAGTCCTGCCCGTGATGGAACGAGAACTTGCAGTAGAGTTCATCAAAATCTGGAAACTAAAAAGGGGGTAGGAGCAGCACGATTTCGCGCACTTTCAAAGTTATTTTTCGACACGAACAGCCGAGTTTTTTCAAAAAAAAGTATACAGTGGGTATCAGTGAGACATAAGGAACATTTTGAAAACAAAATTTCAGGTGGCCACCAGCTAAAGGATTACCCCGCCTGGGGACCAGAGAAACCTATTAATTATTTTGGGGTGAAAGCTATCACTAACCTCTTAGCGGCAAGATTAAAATACAATAATTTATATTTGAATAATATAGCTCAAATTAATCAAAACAAGAAAGGAAAAGAAATTAGCAAAAAAAATGCATACGTAAAAACTACTTGAGTAAAAGGGCTTTTATAACTACTTGTTTGGTGAAGATATACAAGTTAGTAATGAAAAACGTCAGCCAGTTCCTTACCTCTCCTGATTCAACCTGGCCATTCAACATCAACAAAAACACCGAGGGGTTTGGGTTTATTCCTGATGACATTTTGAGTTTCAAGAAATATTTCAAATATTTTTAACTGCGATAATTAACAACCGTTAGGTGTCGCCTTAAACAGTAAAAGGGGAGTAACCAATAAGTTAATAGTTTGTATCCGAGTGTGATAATAATATCAAAAAAATAATAAAAACTGGCTATGTAGGATTAAACAATACGGAAACTTTGGTACACAAGCAAACATTTTTTTTTCATAATTATACCCTGGTTATATCGGGATATATCTAAAAGACTTGAAACTTTAAAACAAACCAATAGGGGGGTTGTTTTGAAGCTTTGTACCACGTGACAAACCCGATTGAACCGATACATCGCGAGTTAAACTCATGTGACGTCACTAAACCGCTGTTACGTAACACAAGTTGCATGATATCCAGCCATTGTTAAAATATGTGAAGTGCTTTCGTTTCATGGGAATTAAGCCATGTATAAAAAAGTTGTGTAATATAACAAATGGTTACGGTTAATGTTATTAATGCTACCAAGGCTGTGAAGACATATGTCTATTCCAACGTTGCATACGCCAAACCCACTTTGGCACTCCCCA
>NW_004190638.1:0-11178 GCF_000224145.3 Ciona intestinalis
AAGCTGCGTTTTTTGTGTGCTTTTTTGCGTTTTTTTTTGTTCTCTCGTTTTTCGCTAAAAACACTGCCTCTCGCCTTTCTCAGTGTTTCGAATGAGAGCGGCCACGCTTCAACAATCTTGGGACGTGATTTGTCACGTGGGTAGTACACTTCTCAATTTTTTCGCCACGCAACTTTCAAATCAGTTTTATGAATTTCACGGTGTTTGAGCTAGAATATCTTTGGTTATACAGAACCGATTAAAACAAGTAAGGTGTCGTTGGAATAAGAAAAACACACTCTATCTATTAAAGCGAAGTACATTTGGGGTGTGTTTAGGCCTTTTAATATGATCTTCGCTAACGTGTTTAAAAGGATGAACAAATAATGGTATGTTATATACCTGCTTTCTATGTCCCCATCCTTTGCTGTAGGTTGCTTGTGGAAATACAAATATCCTTGCGCTAGCTCATCAGCGCCCTCTCCCGTCATGATTAATACATTGTCGGTGTTTTCACTTATGTAACCACACAACAGGTACAATGCTGCAAAATAAAAGGTTCAGAAATCTAGTAAGAATTTTGTGCTTCGAAAATGTAACAGACAAAAATCAAGTACAACCTATATTATATTAGAGGTATGTATTTCGCCTAAATGCCTTCGTCAGTCTTTGCAAAAAATAAGTTTTTTTGAGAAACATAGCCTATATCATAAAATCAATATTAGTTGGACTTAATTTTTAACAGTTGCACTTTCGTAGCATTAGACCGTTACTGTATTTTATTCAACAAGGATCGTTCAACTATATAAACATTAGATTAGGGTTAGATTAATAAAACCTCTTACAAGTTAGTAATCTAAGTATTAAACGAATGAATTAACGTAACTTACTTTATCCTTGCGTGGCCGGAAAACGACGATCGTTAAACACGGGTGTTCTGTTTCGTACACCTCGTGTCAGCTTACGAGTTACGAGGTATGTTTTCTTTGTGGGTGATTAATATTTTTCGGGGGTGAACTTTTTTATTTTGTTTTGTATGGCTGATAGTTTGTACAATCCATTAGTGAACACAGGGTTGAAGCAAATGCCTATAAGTGGCTTGCGCAAAAACACATACGCCAACCATGGTGGCAGTATTAAATATAAACAGAAATAAACTTACGAACGGCAATCCGAATTGTTAAAGGGTCATAAGTTTCAAGAGTGTAAATAACTGTCTCCAAGGCATTCATTCCTTCAGTTGGTGTGAAGGTGATCTCGCTATGGTCGCTACCTATATAGCTTGCCACCTGCGATAACAGATAAGCCAACCCTAATGCGAAAACATATTGTAGTAACAGTCCAAGTACTGTGTTATTGAATTGTAGGATTATTTTTTGAGATTTTTTATGCGTGACTGATAACAACCCATTAGTGACCACTTGATTGGAGCAATTGCTATTAAGTGTTTTGCCCAAGGAAACACACGACCACAAACGGTACCAACGACGATCCTTGAACTCATTACCTTTGGGTTAGAGGCAGGCTCACTAACCTACTGTGCTACGGCGTCGGAAACTTTTAGCTTCAAGGTTATATTTCTTGCTTGATTATAACCTATGTTTATTTAAAGTTTATTTTAACCAACTTCTCGGGCTGCTGTTACATCAGGACTTTCCGCCATTCCAATTGTAAATGTTTGTAAAGGTTTTTTGTCTCCCCTTTCCCTCATTTTCATGACCGTGATTGCACTTATCAGGGAGGAGTCCAAGCCCCCTAACATGAATGAGCAAATGGCAGGGTTTGAATAAACATTACACATAACATGCCAACAGAATGTGAATGAGTATAACTAATATGACAGTCGATATATTACGGGTGTTCTGTTTTAATGAATGTAACTATTACGGCAGTCGTTATACCACGCGTGTTCTGTTTCATACACTTTATGTCCTTATACCAGTTACCACGTATGTAACTTTGTAGGTTATATTTTGGGAGAGTAAATTGTAAGTAAATTTGAAAGAGTAAAAATTTTTATAAGGGGAAACTGCTGTTACATGTCTTTCACTGGGACACATAAGCGCACAATGGCAACAACGATAGGCCTTGTACCTGTTGCCTTTGGGTTAGAGTCAGGCGCGCAAATCCTTGACATAGCGCTGGAGAAACAAACGTGTAAACCATACCTGATAATAAACTTGCGAGGCTTCTTTGGCCGATCAGACGTTTCTCCACCGCTTCGTAAATAAGGCATCGTAAGTTGTTATAAATAGCTTCCTTTGTGTAACCTGCATGTTATGTTTAAAGTTAAAATGAAAAACAAAACACGATTTAGCACTATCCTACCTTTATTAATTACGAACAATTCAAAAAATATATATTAAAACACACGGGGAGACATTTAGCGATTCGCACAGTAGATGTAAATTTACCTAATCGAAAACACACAAGGTAAGACGGGACAGTTTAAAATACTTGTTAATTTTGAATAGGGGATTACAGATCTAATGCGTGAGCACGTTTAAAACTAATTAGCATAGTATTAATTAACCCTGTTACTACAACGGTCGACTATACGCTCGTTTAGAAACAAATCCGAAGTAACCAACAAAGCGGTTTTCAGTTGCTATTGGTGATTGTGGAGCAGTAGGTAGAATGCATTTTTTACATGTATTATAAAGATTTATTATTATTATGTATGAGGATTGTTGAGTGATTGGTAAAGAATATGTGTAAATACGCATGGTACAACTTCCGTACCTTCGTATACTTACATTAGTTAACCTTGTCGTTGCTTAAAATCGCTTGTTTTCGTGAATTTAGATAAACCGTAGTCACGCAGTAATTAGCTAATGTTAGAAGGTAATAATAATCATATGGTGTTTAATTAAAAATAATGTTTCAATTACGATTAATGATAATACGGTATAAGAGTAGTGCATTTAATGCGTCCCCTCTTAAATGCTAATAGTTTGATTCAGTCGTGAATCTTTGTGTGGATTTTTTATCTCACCAACACGTGTCGTTCCAGACAGTGTTTTCGCTATGTAAAGTGTACGAGGAAAGTAATCGTTAATCAATCGCTCATCGTGCGGTTTTAAATCTGAAAATTTAGTCTAAAAATTATAAATATATATTATGATTTGATTTCAATCAAGAGAATAAAGAAAAATGCCAGAATTAAGAATTGAGATAAGTGCGAAAAAAAGTCACGAAAAAAAACAACAACAACAAGAACAACTGTTCGACAAAAAGGATCTATATGACCACTAACGTGCTCAATAATAAATGATTTTTTTATTGGACATATACGTGAATACTACGAAATATTATTAAACGCATTTAAATTCAAGTTTAAATCTTCCCTTTCCTGCTCCAATGTTATAGTTTTTAACATGTTATCTACAGACCTACAGTATATTATTGTATGAAAACTTGCTATTGTTTAAACGATAATGGATATCGTTCAAACAACAATTGAAGAATAATGTATTCATGAAACGCATATGAACCTGTAATAACAGAAAATTGAACTATTAACAAAGTCAACATTTTTGTTACCAATTGGTTATTGCTGCACTGTTTTTTGCACAAGCCACTTTTAATAAATAAATTTCAACAATATTTTAAAAATATTATGTTGTGATTATATCAGCATCTTATACTTGAATTACCCCTGAGGTATAAATAATTGAATTAAAAGCAAACCTTTCAAAGTTCGGCAATAAAACCTACAAAATTGTAACATGCTGAAAGATAGTACACACAATTGAAA
This sequence comes from Ciona intestinalis, assembly GCF_000224145.3. Classification (NCBI taxonomy): domain Eukaryota; kingdom Metazoa; phylum Chordata; class Ascidiacea; order Phlebobranchia; family Cionidae; genus Ciona; species Ciona intestinalis. The sequence goes on from NW_004190638.1 coordinate 3,737, forward strand.
TACTTTTATATTAATGATTTTTTGCAACTTGTAGTTAACCTAACGAATTTAACCGGCTGTGCTATATATAACTTCAAAACGTTGTTTTTTTGTCTTTTTTATCCCTAATTAATACCCATATTGACCACTCCCTATTTTCTTTTATAAAATATTCAAGTTTTTTTTAAGAACCACGAAAATAGTTTAATCGTTCATACTCGCAAATTACAAAATTGATTGACGCGCGCTTTATAAAATCGTGATGGGCTGTCGAACTATTCTGTATTATTTTTTTGAGTATCATCATTAAATTAATTATCATCTTCATCGACCCTACTATATAGGTAATTAGCGATTGAAACATTTTTAAAAAGCGCAAATTATTATAAATTATTTTGTATTGATTACCATTGTTTAATTTATTGGCCTGATGTAAAAAGTGTGCTGGCATTTTTCCGATTCTATGAAACTGAACAGGGGCAGCCTTTGATACTTTTCCGTCCTCTGATATCTTACAAACCATGGAATGCCCAGGAGGTAAATGCTGGGGTTGAAACGCTTTGTGACCGTTGATTTTAAAATCGCAAAGACCTGAAGGAAATGCTTTTAAATAATTATGACAACACTTGTTTTAAAAAATTACAAAATTTGTTATATTATTATAATAATTTTTTTATAAAATTGTAATATAATTTTCTATAACATTTTAATACAATTTGTTATAAAATTATACTAAAATTTGTCGTAAAGTTATCAAAACTTGCTATTAAACTGTAACATTTTTTTTATAATATTAAATTTAAATTTGCTGTAAATGATAATAAAACTTGTTATAACATTATATTAAAATCTGTTATAAAATTATAATAAAATTTGTTATAAAATTATAATGGCTTCTGTTTTAAAATTATCATAAAATGTTATCATAAAATTATCATAAAATTGTAACAAAATTTGTTAATAAATTGTTATAACATTAAATTTAATTTTTTTTATAAAATTATATTTAAAATTTGTTATAAAATTGTAATATACTATAATATTACCTTTAACCTCTGAGCATACACCAAGAATATTATTTTTCGTGACGTCATAAAAAAGAGGACGCACACCAAAGGTGTCACGTGATAGCAGGACGGAGTTGTTGGCTGTATCGATTATAAGAAATGCAAATACGCCATCCAATAGCTGGCTTGCTTTCTAGTTGTAAGAAGATAAACGTTAGTTATGCTTTAAACAAGTGAGTTGCAATATAGCAAAATGGGGAAAGATGAGACACCTTTCCATTTTTTTCATTTTCTCGTCTTATTTGGTAGTAAACAAAGAACATTCAAAGAATTGCAAAAGCATATTCTAACAACTCCCATCTACCGTTGTAAATTGATTAAAACACAATCAGGATATTTAGCTGTTACGTGCTAAAGGTGTCCCGTCCTTTCCCACCCTACTATATGAAACATTGTATATTGTTTATACAAAATCATCTTGCTCGCACTTGTATGTATCTTACTTTATCCTCGCGTGGCCGGAAAACGACAGTCGTTATAACATGGGTGTTCATAGCACCTCGTGCCAGCTTACGAGTTACCATGTAGGTTACTTTGTGGGTGTTATTCAAAACAATAGGTTCATTAATAAATTTAATTACGAAAATATATAGAACCGTAGCCTCGCGACCCTACAAAGATTGGTAATTGTAAATACACGATTATAAAATATTTGCTAACAGTATTTTGTGTTACCCTACAGTTTTATACCTTAATTCCGAATTGATTATACAGATGAACTATTACTTCACAGTCGCTATCACTTTCATAGGAAAAACCGAATTCTTCCTGAAGCTGAAATACAAGGTTTCATAAAACAATTTGTCGTTCAGATTTTATTATCTTTATGTTTACCTGTTTGTAGTTATAGATTTCGCCGTTGCATAATAGTGTCAGGTGAGGGTATTGTTTCAAGGTCATCGGCTGTAATGAACTTAATGTAAATTTAAGCGTGTGGTGTATCACTTATGGCACATGTAATAAATGAATGAATTTGAATGCGCTTGGGTTAACGTTACAAGCATAACGTTCTCGGCTAACGTTATAAGCATAACACATACTATAAATGAATGAATGATTGAAACTTACCTTATCCTTGTGTGACCGGAAACGACAGTCGATATAACACAGGTGTTCATACACCTCGTGCCCTAGGTATGCCCACAATGGTAGCGGCGAGGAGCCATGAACCCATTACCTCTGGTTTACTACAGGCATGCGCGCAAACCACTTTGCTACAGCGCCAGACAATATTCCGTTTTTATTATAAAGTTGGTATAGAAATACCGATATTATTTTTATATATCTCTTCGAAAACAATAGCGAAGATAATATTTAAATAACGAAGAGAAGAGAACTACAGGAAAACGACAGTCATTAAAAAATATCCACCTGCATGCCACCGCTCCCTCCTACAATCTGCAATCGGTGGAAAGCCAAAACACAGTTACGCAGTTGCGAAAGATTGCAGATTCGAAAGTTGTCAGGTCCACGGTGAGAAACTCGTAAAGCAGCCGTATACAAATCAACCGCATCATAATTACAGCCAAATATAGCCCAAATACCACACATGATAAACTTATCTGAAGAACCTTATATATAAACCAAATACGGAAAGCTAAGATAACGGGTGTGTACCATTTAATGTAACCTTTTTTTTCAGGCAACGGTGCAAATGGTTTTAAAATTTATTTATGGTAATGCGACTCAGGAACTCTGCGGAGTATAATATAGTCTTAATAAACTTACATTATAGGTCAGCTCTCTTGTTTTTTTGTCAACTGTTTTTCTCAATTTTTATTGATTGCATCTCAAGTATAAATTTAACACTCTAAACTTTTCTTTTAGAAACAAATATAAATCTATACATATTGTACAAATCTGAAGTGTCTGGTGCCTTTGTTGTCGTTTGAAACATACAGCTTTGTTTATTACGAAGCGGAAACCTCTTCAGTCACTGCTGGTATTTACGATGACATATAGTGTATATATATATATTTCCGGTGCCGTGGCCCGACGCTGCTACCATTGTGGGCGTATGTGTCCTTGGGCAAGACACTTAATTGCTCCATCCCAGTGGTCACTAATGGGTTATCCAAATTGACAGCCATACGTCAAAAAATGAATAAATGCCCCCTGCAAAGGAAATACCACATACAAAGTAAAATACTTGGTAACAAGCTGGCACGAGGTGCATGAAACGGAACACCTGTGTTTAACGACTGTTGTATTCCGGCCACGCGGGGATAAGTGAGCAATCATTCATTCATTTATAGTTTGAGTTGATAAACCCAAGAAAAAACGTTAGCAAAACCGCATATCCCGAAAGTGCCTAAATTTTGTGCTATAGTTTCCCTAACACACAAACGAGTACAACGTATTGGGGTTTATAATGGTAGGCTAAAATAAATACACAAGGTGTCTCACAAGTCGCGCGCCATGTAGATTTTTATGCAGATATATTTGCAAATTGCATCAATTCTCTTTATAAAACTGACTTTTATGGTTAGGATTAATAAAATTAATAGTCAAATGTATTTTTATAAAGTGTAGTATCTCCCAATAAAGCTAAGCCGCATTACATACCGACTGAAGTATTCCCAAACAAATCCACACTTATATTCCTACGCATGCATGATGCATATATATAGTAGGGTGGGGGAAGATGGGACACTTTAGCACATAATATCCAAATATCCTGAACGTCTTTTAAATATTTAACAACGGTCTGTGGGAGTCGTTGGAGTCCGTTTTTTAATTTAATGAACGTTCTTTGTTTACCACCAAATGGAACGACGAAATAAAATAAACAGGTGTCCCATCTTTCCCATCGTACTATATGCGTTTTTGGCAAATGAACTGTTACGATAATGCAAACTAAAATGATGATTAACATTACATCAAAATAAATACGACGCGCTGTGTTTTGTAAACGATTGAACATAAACAGGCGATGAATCAGAACTACAGTCATAGCATTTTTTCAAAGGTAACATACACAGCATAATATAGATAATTGCTCAGATAGGTCGTTGTACTATCCTATTGTTATGTATATTGTTATGTATGTAGCAATCCTACAATTACCGGAAGTCTTCTCTCTTTACTGTGTTTTAACAACTGTCGCTTTGTTGATAATTTCCTTATGTCTCTCCTGCAAATAAATGAATGAATGTAACTTACTTTATCCCGCGTCCCACTAAAACACGCCAGGCGGGGCCTGCTGGGCCCGGTGAAAAAAATATACTAAAACACGGCCGGTACGTGTTCGGTGGGACCAGGTGAGGGCCCTGTTAAAACGGGTCATACTAAAATACGAACGAGTCATACTAGAAAAACCGTCGGGGGCCAGGTGAGTATTTCATGCAAAGGGAGCTTTTTCTATACAAGATCCACAAAATATGATGCGTGTATACAGATTTTTGGTCTAATAGAACCCCCGAGTACAAAGTTTGCTTCTTGGTTGCACACTTACAAACTGAACTGTCACTTTGTTCGTTGTTTTTTGTTAATAGGGTTTGGGGTAAGTTGGGGCACCTTTTCATTCTATTTCTCGTCCTATTTTGTAGTAAACAAAGAACGTTCAAAGAATTATAAAATCATGTCCTTGCGACTCCCATAGACCGTTGGTTTGTTTTATTTTATGAACTTTTCTGCTTCTCGCATATCTGCACTACCATATGTTACTGGAGCCGGTTGTACTGGACAAATAAATAAGACGATTCCATTGTTGCTGCCGTCATACCGCGCGGTTGGACCTACCTTTTTATCTATTTTCTTTTTGAGTTCCTGTAATTTATGATCGTCATTATATGGCAGTATATTCATACCCAGTTGGCTAAGTGGGAAATTAAAGTTATGCCAGCATAGATTTTGTATTGAGAAAAAGCGACATAATTAAATTTTAATTTCAATCACCAATTTTAATAATGTATATTTGATAATGTAATAGTAGGTTGGGGGAAGATGGGACACATTTTCATTCTATTTCCTCATTCCATTTGGTAGTAAACACAGAACATTCACGGAATTATAAAACCGTATTTAATTGACTCTCATCGACAGTTGTTAATTGTTTAAAACATAATCAGGATACTTGGGACTTACGTGCTAAAGAGTCTTCCCCACTCTAATGTATGGAGAAGGTTAATGACATGGATTAATGTAACATTTTCCGGAGCCGTAGCACAGTTAGATTTCCCACAAATCTTGTGTACCACAGAAATCATGTGTCAGGTACATATCTGTGAGTATTTTAGAGTGGGGGAAGATGGGACACTTTGTCAGAAGAGACTTTTTATATTTATTTTTACGAACCCCATTTAATAATAACCTAAAAAATAATGTTACAGAATTATTCGACAGTATTATCACGACTTTATAAAGCGCGTCAAAACCGATTACAGTTTTTTTATGTATTAAAAATAAGCTGAGTAGAAACCGTATTTTTTAAACAGGTAAAAATGCGAAATAGCAAGGTTGTTAGTACAGTCCTACGAGCTAAATCATGGTTAAGCCGAGGAAATTTTGTAGTTTGCGAGTGTGAACGATTAAACTATCTTTATAGCTGCTTATAAAATACAACATTTCGTAAAGTTTGTTGATTGTATATGTGAAGAGATTATATATGTCATGCTTACCTGTTTCGTGCGCCCAAGTCAACAGTAAACCTAGCAACCAAACCGTCGTACGATATGACACCATTTTTCTATAAAATTGTCACAACTTGCGAGAAAATAAAAACTGTTTATGACGTGTGTACCACTATGACGTCAGTTCTCTACTCAAATCTCCCTTTGTCTCTAGGAATTCCTAGAACAGTGCTCTTCAACATTTTATGGGTTGGTGAACCCCTAAAGTTGTTGCGTCGAACTCATGCACCCCTGATTGCTTTAACGTAAAACTAATGAAGTTTCACAATTCACAGTGATATAGAATTCATATAAAAAAAATGTAGGAAAGTGGCTAAATTGGTTAAAAAAGTTTAAAATGAAAAAATATTGCTGAAAATTGTTGAAGTTTGTGATGCACCCTTGTATACCTTTTTGCACTGGTGCACCCCTGGCATATTTTGGTGCACCCTAGGGTGCACCGTGCACACCGGTTGAAGAGCACTGTCCTAGAAAATTTGATTCGTAATTGAAAAATTTGACTGATATTTGTTTACCCAAATCCATAACGTCTAAATGAGGGTTCGTATAGTACAGAAATATAAATGCACCAGTGGCCAAGTTATGAGCTATAGTCAAAAGAGAGAGAGTGCTGTAAAGGCCCTTAATTAAAAGTTGTAACCTATTTCATAGACACACTGCTGTATATGCAAGACCGTTTTACATTGCTTGTTGTTTGGGCAGGGCAGTTACGCGATTTTTTATCTTTACAGTGTACTTTTCAACGTTTAGGGTATCACATTCTGTTATGTTTTACTTAGCAGTCTCATTTTATTGACTGTAATCCAGGCCATCAGTTCAAATTAAGCATTTACATCCACCGGGGAAGCGCTCTTAATCATGCAGCTGCGGTCAACGCTTGTGCTTTACTCGGTGCTGCACTTGCTAGAGTTAAAACTACGCAGCTCCACAATTTCCTTGTCAAGAGTATTGGAACTAACCCACCACGTAAGTTGAAAAAATATTAAATCCTGGTATTTGATTTTCCCAAAATAAATTACACAGGTGTACAAATACAGATAAAATATTTTCAGCAACAAAGTTCCGCACTTGGTAATATAACGTGCCGTATTAACGCACGTTATAACACAAAGTTTTGTTTTATGTACACGCCAGTTACCCTGCTGTATGTAACTTTGCTGATCTTTTTTCTGTATCGACAACACATAAATGACCACTAGGTTAGGGCAATTGTCTCACGTACATCCAGAACTATAGCAGCAACGAGCCTTGTACCGAGAACATCTCGGTTGCAGGCACGATAACCAATGTGACACGGCGGCGAACAAAACAATATACGTTTACCACAATCCTTTACAGAAAACTATTTCTACATCGGGTTGAAGCGGTTCAGTCTGGGAAAAACAGGATTAAAGTGGAACGATGGGTCAAATGTGACGACCAGTGAAACGCAATGGTGGGACTTGGACCCAGACAACTAAATGGTTTCTGGATTGATGTCCCATGTTCAACAAATGGAAATTACTTATGCGAGAGACCTGCAGGTAAGGCAGCAATTTAACAATTTATGTTTTACGTCCAAACACACATTTAGTTTTTTTTTGTTTCTCTAATTTAAATACTTTTCTTTAAACTGGTTTATACTGCTGTTGAATGTAGCTATAGAGTAGTATCATGAAGGTTCAGATATAACACTTGTTTGGACATACTGTAAGTTTTAGATGTTTTAAATAATGACTAGCTCGCTGCACCTAGTTAATCTTTCAAGACCAAGAAGGGATCCTCT
>NW_004190639.1:0-772 GCF_000224145.3 Ciona intestinalis
AATACTTAAAAACAGTAATCAGCTTTGACGCTCTGTTTTTTAAAGTCGTGATAATACTGTCGAATAATTATGTAACATTATTTTTCTGAAAATTATTTACTATTTATTTTATTAGGTATTTATGTACGTCCTTGTGTTGTCGAATTGGTAAACTTACTATTTTTAATTGCTGTAAATTAATAAACGTATTACGTACGATAGTACTTATTCGTGGTATCACCAAAGAAACAACACCTAATGCGATTTTAGAAATAATGGGTAATATGTTCTTCAGTGTCCTATCTTTCCCATAGAAATAAAAAAGAATAGAACGCGCATCTCTAATGTCGGCAAAGGAGAGAAGTGATACACTTTCTCTCTTTCGCGGGTCGTTCCCGTTTACTATTGTAGTCAATGGAATCGATGACGTTTTATGCAGTTTTTCTTTGTTTTTTTTACTTAATTTAAAGTTATAGTGTAAAACAACTATTTTCTAATATATATATTTCTAACAAACCGTTTGTTTAAAATTTTTAATTAAATTTCCTAAACAAGTGGTAAACTGTAAGCGTTAACCTACTAAATAAATAAACTGGTCTAATAAACTTGAATAGTTGGTGTAGTTTTTTAAATAACAGCTAAAACCTCCTAAAACTACCACGCGCCTATCTTTTACAATGGAGACCAAGCAAAATGGGGACGTAGTTGGCGGTCACGTGAAGAGAAAAAAGAATACATCACGGTTTTGTGCAGCTGCGCGTTCTACTCTTTTTATTTCTGTGGTCTTTCCTCA
>NW_004190639.1:2078-2985 GCF_000224145.3 Ciona intestinalis
CTTCCATCTCCCCCACCTTACTGTATACCTTTTCTTTTAGTTAATGGAATGGTTTATCAGAATCTGATCATTTGGTTCCCTGAATGATGCAGATAGAAAATATATAAACGGCCACACGTCGTCGAAAAACTGTATTGACAACGGCGGTCGATTGGTGGATATTGTGGATAAAGCGATGTACGACGTGGTTTATAACTACTGTCGAGACACGGTCGTATTCGGATCAGATGATTTTGTTCGTATTTGGCTCGGTTCAAGTTACAACACAACGGTAAGACTGGAATACACCTACACATATAACGTATCCATTTACGCAATATTTTAGTACACTTGGCGCTGCGTTCTTCACAGAGTGTGTAAAACAAATATATTTACCCCTAAACTTAAACTGTAATTTGTATTTACGGAATAGTAGGGATCCACTACTGTATTTATTTGCGTCGTAATAGTATTTTTACCCGTAGCAGCCACCGAAAAAAAGATTAGAACGCGGTAAAGGAATGAGATAATACGCTCTCTTTTTTTTGCAGGTCGTTCGCGTTTACTATTGTAGTCAATGGATTCCAGGGCGTTTTATGTAGTTTTCCTTCGTTTTTTGACCTAATTTAAATTTATAAGTGGAAAATAACTATTTTTAAATATATATTTTTTCTAACAAACCGTTTGTTTCAACGTTTTTAACTAAATTTATTAAATAATTAAATTTCCTAAACAAGTGTTACCTGTAAGCACTAACCTAAATAGCTAAACTGGCCTAATAAACTGAAATACTTTGTGCAGTTTTTTAAATAAACAGCTAAAACCTCCTAAAACCAATGTGCGCCTATTTAAACTTTCACCCCCTGGAAGTTAGATTCCCAAGTTAAGAAGTTTGTTATTTATACACAGACTGATATAGTGACTCAGA
>NW_004190639.1:3700-5476 GCF_000224145.3 Ciona intestinalis
AAGAGATCACAGATCTAATGCATGAGCACGGTATACACTAATTAGCATAGTATTAATTAGTATATATGCTTTGGTATTAATAAACCTTATCACAGCATAGATACCTAAACATATGTTTAGGTGTCTATGATCATGATTTATTGCGAGCGGTAAACTAAAAAAGCAAAGAAACGAGAGACGCGGTGTTTATACCGAAGATAACGATAAATAAAAAAGGCACTCGTCTACGCTTCGGTGCACACATGCTAATTGTGCGATTTTAAATCTGAAAATTCAGCCAAGAAATTATAAATATATAATACGACTTGATTTCAGTCAAGAGATTAAAGAATAAATGGTAGAATTGAGAATTGATATAAGTGCGGAAAAAATCGCCCTATCAGCAACAACAACAACAACAAAGCCAAGAACAACTGTTCGACGAAAAAGGATCTATATGAGCACGGTAGTGGTAAAGAATAGAACGCGCATCTCTAATGTCGGCACAGGAGAGAAGTGATACACTCTCTCTCTTTCGCGGGTCGTTCCCGTTTACTATTGTAGTCAATGGAATCGATGACGTTTTATGTAGTTTTTCTTTGTTTTTTTTTTTACTTAATTTAAAGTTGTAGTGTAAAACAACTTTTTTCTAATATATATATTTCTAACAAACCGTTTGTTTAAAATTTTTAATTAAATTTCCTAAACAAGTGGTAAACTGTAAGCGTTAACCTACTAAATAAATAAACTGGTCTAATAAACTTGAATAGTTGGTGTAGTTTTTAAAATAAACAGCTAAAACCTTCCAAAAATACTATGCGCCTATCTTTTACAATGGAGACCAAACAAAATGGGGACGGAGTTGGCGGTCACATGATTAGAAAAAAGAATATATCACGGTTTTGTGCAGCTGCGCGTTCTACTCTTTTTATTTCTGTGGTCTTTCCTCACTCTACTAAATTGTCTTGTTTTGTGTTATTCCATTAGGCCGCCCATGTACAGACGACTACTACGGCAACGTCATGACTAATTAAGACGTGTAGTAGCTTACTAATAAAATTTTTTACAGACAAAATTTAAATCCTCTTTTTGTCACGAATGACAAGTTATGTACACGCTTTTTAATAAAAACGAAAGAATGCGGGCAGAAACACCAAATTCCAAATACAATTTCTTTAAGAGTCATTTGTTGTGTGATTTTACACCAAACTAGAATTAAGTAGGAATGATTGAACGCGTAAATTTCCACTTATCCATACAGCAAGCATTTTCTGCAACCTGCACGGCGTAAGAGAGGATGTTCGCACTATTAATATTAAACAGAAATAAACTCAAACATTTTTGGGTTTTACCAAAGTCATGATGTCTATTATAAAAGGCGGTTAATATTACCAGCTACACAGTTTCAGTAACTACAAGACACAGCCGGACGTTCTTGCTTTGTCTTACGTTTTCAGTATAAGTGTTACGTAGTATAATAAGATACATTCAGTTATTGGAAATTTCGAGGTATAAACTTTACGCAAACCAAGATTCGTAAAACTGGCACAAATAGTGGTACTTATTCACGGAACTCTAGGTTAAAAACAGTTTAAAAGTCATTTTGTTTCGTGCACTCATGCGAACTGGTATTCATATGAATCGAGTCTAAATAATATATATTGTACCAATATCTAGCATCACAAGTCAGTTGTTCAAATACGGTTAATGGCTAAGTTGTTTCACCTAACTGTACTTTAGCATAACGTAGATTACTGTACGAATTATTTTAATTACTATTGGTTATTATGAAGTGCG
>NW_004190639.1:5845-11171 GCF_000224145.3 Ciona intestinalis
TTCTTTTAGTTAATGGAATGGTTTATCAGAATCTGATCATTTGGTTCCCTGATGATGCAGATAGAAAATATATAAACGGCCACACGTCGTCGAAAAACTGTATTGACAACGGCGGTCGATTGGTGGATATTGTGGATAAAGCGATGTACGACGTGGTTTATAACTACTGTCGAGACACGGTCGTATTCGGATCAGATGATTTTGTTCGTATTTGGCTCGGTTCAAGTTACAACACAACGGTAAGACTGGAATACACCTACACATATAATACGTATCCATTTACGCAATATTTTAGTACACTTGGCGCTGCGTTCTTCACAGAGTGTGTAAAACAAATATATTTACCCCTAAACTTAAACTGTAATTTGTATTTACGGAATAGTAGGGATCCACAACTGTATTTATTTGCGTCGTAATAGCATTTTTACCCGTAGCAGCCACCGAAAAAAAAATAATAGAACGCGGTAAAGGAGTGAGATGATACGCTCTCTTTCTTTTGCAGGTCATTCGCGTTTACTATTGTAGTCAATGGATTCCAGGCGTTTTATGTAGTTTTTCTTCGTTTTTTTGACCTAATTTAAATTTATAAGTGGAAAATAACTATTTTTAAATATATATATTTTTCTAACAAACCGTTTGTTTCAACGTTTTTAACTAAATTTATTAAATAATTAAATTTCCTAAACAAGTGTTAACTGTAAGCGCTATAACCTAAATAGCTAAACTGGCCTAATAAACTGAAATACTTGGTGCAGTTTTTTAAATAAACAGCTAAAACCTCCTAAAACCAATGTGCGCCTATTTTAACTTTTACCCCCTGGAAGTTAGATTCCCAAGTTAAGAAGTTTGTTATTTATACACAGACTGATATAGTGACTCAGAGCAACGGGAAACCTGGTTATCATGGAGATTGGTACCCTGATTTTCCGACTAGAGTAAGCGAGACGAGCACACGATTGTTTCTTTTCGTCATACCACCAAGTTCAACCAGCAAATACCACGGATTGCTCAACTATCCTCCTACACTTAAAAGTGCCGTTGTACAATTGTGTTCGACTAACTTAATGTAACTTAGCATAAGTTAAGCGGTGGATGAATTAATACTTAGTCTTAAATGGATGAATGCATGGCCTATACTAAAAAAACTGGTTTTATAGGACAAAACCAAACTGTACAAAATATTCAATGTTGTTTTATAAATCTAGTTTAATCGTTCACACTCATCACAAACTACAACGTTTAATCGGCTTTACTGTGTTTTAGTGAGCATTTAAGGTTAGCACCTCTTTCGCATTTTTTACCGGTTCAAAATGTACTGTTTTCATTTTTTTATGTATTTTTTTAATACTTAAAAGCAGTAATCAGCTTTGACGCTCGTTTTTTAAAGTCGTGATAATACTGTCGAATAATTATGTAACATTATTTTTCTGAAAATTATTTACTATTTATTTTATCAGGTATTTATGTACGTGCGTGTGTTGTCGAACTGGTAAACTTACTATTTTTAATTGCTGTAAATTAATAAACGTATTACGTATGATAGTACTTATTCGTGGTATCACCAAAGAAACAACACCTAATGCGATTTTAGAAATAATGGGTAATATGTTCTTCAGTGTCCTATCTTTCCCATAGAAATACAAGAGATCACAGATCTAATGCATGAGCACGGTATACACTAATTAGCATAGTATTAATTAGTATATATGCTTTGGTATTAATAAACCTTATCACAGCATAGATACCTAAACATATGTTTAGGTGTCTATGATCATGATTTATTGCGAGCGGTAAACTAAAAAAGCAAAGAAACGAGAGACGCGGCGTTTATACCGAAGATAACGATAAATAAAAAAGGCACTCGTCTACGCTTTGGGGCACACATGCTAATTGTGCGATTTTAAATCTGAAAATTCAGCCAAAAAATTATAAATATATAATATGATTTGATTTCAGTCAAGAGATTAAAGAATAAATGGTAGAATTGAGAATTGATATAAGTGCGGAAAAAATCGCCCTATCAGCAACAACAACAACAACAAAGCCAAGAACAACTGTTCGACGAAAAAGGATCTATATGACCACTACCGTGCTGAAAAAAAATAGAACGCGCATCTCTAATGTCGGCACAGGAGAGAAGTGATACACTCTCTCTCTTTCGCGGGTCGTTCCCGTTTACTATTGTAGTCAATGGAATCGATGACGTTTTATGTAGTTTTTCTTTGTATTTTTTACCTAATTTAAAGTTATAGTGTAAAACAACTTTTTTCTAATATATATATTTCTAACAAACCGTTTGTTTAAAATCTTTAATTAAATTTCCTAAACAAGTGATAAACTGTAAGAGTTAACCTACTAAATAAATAAACTGGTCTAATAAACTTGAATAGTTGGTGTAGTTTTTAAAATAAACAGCTAAAACCTTCCAAAAATACTATGCGCCTATCTTTTACAATGATGACCAAGCAAAATGGGGACGGAGTTGGCGGTCACATAAATAAAAAAAGAATATATCACGGTTTTGTGCAGCTGCGCGTTCTACTCTTTTTATTTCTGTGGTCTTTCCTCACTCTACTAAATTGTCTTGATTTGTGTCATTCCATTAGGCCGCCCATGTACAGACGACTACTACGGCAACGTCATGACTAATTAAGACGTGTAGTAGCCTACTGATAAATTTTTTTACAGACAAAATTTAAATCCTCTTTTTGTCACGAATGACAAGTTATGTACACGCTTTTTAATAAAAACGAAAGAATGCGGGCAGAAACACCAAATTCCAAAGACAATTTCTTTAAGAGTCTTTTGTTGTGTGATTTTACACCAAACTAGAATTAAATAGGAATGATTGAACGCGTAAATTTCCACTTATCCATACAGCAAGCATTTTCTGCAACCTGCACGGCGTAAGAGAGGATGTTCGCACTATTAATATTTAACAGAAATAAACTCAAACATTTTTGGGTTTTACCATAGTCATGATGTCTATTATAAAAAGCGGTTAATATTACCAGCTACACAGTTTCAGTAACTACAAGACAAGCCGGACGTTCTTGCTTTGTCTTACGTTTTCAGTATAAGTGTTACGTAGTATAATAAGATACATTCAGTTATTGGAAATTTCGAGGTATAAACTTTACGCAAACCAAGATTTGTAAAACTGGCACAAATAGTGGTACTTATTCACGGAACTCTAGGTTAAAAACAGTTTAAAAGTCATTTCGTTTCGTGCACTCATGCGAACTGGTTTTCATATAAATCGAGTCTAAATAATATATATTGTACCAATATCTAGCATCACCAGTCAGTTGTTCAAATACGGTTAATGGCTAAGTTGTTTCACCTAACTGTACTTTAGCATAACGCAGATTACTGTACGGATTATTTTAATTACTATTGGTTATTATGAAGTGCGTTTGGTTTGTGTTGCTTGTACAAGTTATGAGCGCAGTTGGTTCACGTAAGTTGTTTACGTTAAAGTTAAAAATAAAGTTATTAAACAAGTTTAACAACAGATCGCTCGCTGACCGGCAAGGGAAGTATTGAAATATATTTGAGTTCAAAGAACGCTAAAACAAGGGCGGAGATACCCTACAGAATGTGCTTGCCCAAAGTTCCTGATTACGTTAACGCAACAGCAAAACCGAGCAACCCATCTTTGCCCGACAAGTTCAACGTGACCATTCTTGAAATTAAGAGAGGGACATTTGTAGCTGAGTTTGAACTGATTGAACAAACTACAGAGTGGGATACGATGCGAATAACTGTGGATTGGTCCTCGTATACATGTACGATTTAAAACTAATGTATGGCTACGAATAATAACAATCTCATTTACTTTAATATTAATTCATAAATAGATACAGTTTTATATTTCTTTAAAGATTCTTTGTTTACTACTAAATGGGACGAAAAAATAGAATTAAAAGGTTTCCCATCTTCCCCCACCTTACTGTATACCTTTTTCTTTTAGTTAATGGAATGGTTTATCAGAATCTGATCATTTGGTTCCCTGATGATGCAGATAGAAAATATATAAACGGCCACACGTCGTCGAAAAACTGTATTGACAACGGCGGTCGATTGGTGGATATTGTGGATAAAGCGATGTACGACGTGGTTTATAACTACTGTCGAGACACGGTCGTATTCGGATCAGATGATTTTGTTCGTATTTGGCTCGGTTCAAGTTACAACACAACGGTAAGACTGGAATACACCTACACATATAACGTATCCATTTACGCAATATTTTAGTACACTTGGCGCTGCGTTCTTCACAGAGTGTGTAAAACAAATATATTTACCCCTAAACTTAAACTGTAATTTGTATTTACGGAATAGTACGGATCCACAACTGTATTTATTCGCGTCGTAAAAGCATTTTACCCGTAGCAGCCACCGAAAAAAAGAATAGAACGCGGTAAAGAAGTGAGATGATACGCTCTCTTTCTTTTGCAGGTCGTTCGCGTTTACTATTGTAGCCAATGGATTCTTTTATGTAGTTTTTCTTCGTTTTTTTGACCTAATTTAAATTTATAAGTGGAAAATAACTATTTTTAAATATATATTTTTTTCTAACAAACCGTTTGTTTCAACGTTTTTAACTAAATTTATTAAATAATTAAATTTCCTAAACAAGTGTTAACTGTAAGCGCTAACCTAAATAGCTAAACTGGCCTAATAAACTGAAATACTTGGTGCAGTTTTTTAAATAAACAGCTAAAACCTCCTAAAACCAATGTGCGCCTATTTTAACTTTTACCCCCTGGAAGTTAGATTCCCAAGTTAAGAAGTTTGTTATTTATACACAGACTGATATAGTGACTCAGAGCAACGGGAAACCTGGTTATCATGGAGATTGGTACCCTGATTTTCCGACTAGAGTAAGCGAGACGAGCACACGATTGTTTCTTTTCGTCATACCACCAAGTTCAACCAGCAAATACCACGGATTGCTCAACTATCCTCCTACACTTAAAAGTGCCGTTGTACAATTGTGTTCGACTAACTTAATGTAACTTAGCATAAGTTAAGCGGTGGATGAATTAATACTTAGTCTTAAATGGATGAATGCATGGCCTATACTAAAAAAACTGGTTTTATAGGACAAAACCAAACTGTACAAAATATTCAATGTTGTTTTATAAATCTAGTTTAATCGTTCACACTCATCACAAACTACAACGTTTAATCGGCTTTACTGTGTTTTAGTGAGCATTTAAGGTTAGCACCTCTTTCGCATTTTTTACCGGTTCAAAATGTACTGTTTTCATTTTTTTATGTATTTTTTTAATACTTAAAAGCAGTAATCAGCTTTGACGCT
>NW_004190640.1:0-10772 GCF_000224145.3 Ciona intestinalis
TCTGAAGCTATATTGTTGTAACGGACTGGGTTTATAACAAATTATGTTATTTATATTAACAAATTGCGGACGAAGCATAAAACATTTGAAGAAACCGTACAAGACAAAACCTCCACCCTGTATCTCGTTACCCACATTATTATATTAACATCATAACAATATTTACCTTCACAGAATTTAAGTCTCCTGTTGTTAACGAACTTTCCAAACTTAAAGCTTCGTTATTTAGAACCTGAGATTAAATAACACACGGTTGATAAGAACGCCATACCTTGCAAGCGGCATAATTATATTAGGTGGTTCAAGCGTCAATAAGTTACAATCAACAATACAAACACTCAACTTACATATGGCGACTCGTTTAAATGGTTCTGTGGGATTTGATCCACACTCGCTGGTTGGCCTAATGTTGTAAAGGATGCGTTTTCACCGCTCTGGTAAAAATAAAGGAATTTTCATTGCGGAAAATGCTTCAAATGAATATTTACAACTGCAGATAGTACATAAAGATTTAGGAACGAATAGTTAGCCATGCATTTTACCAATATAAACAATCTTACCCTTAAATTGTCGTCTTCTGGGCAAAATTTCATTTCCACTTCTTTTTACACTAGAACTCAATAATATAAAAAGTTCCTATTTTGTTTTACAGTCTGGGAATTATAGATCTTTTTGTTAGTAGGGCTTTATATGGCAAGTTAGAACAAGCGAACCGATATAATCGTTTAGAAAACTTTCCCACATGGAAGAACGCGTAGGTGTACGAACAACGAACATGACATCATGTTTCATGAATTTCTATTTTAAAGAAAAGAAGAAGTGAATGAGAAGGAAGGAACAAGTGAGATGTATAAAAGTGAAGTTCTTCAACTCGAGATGGAAGTTATGAGATATGTTGTTACATTGCTGTAATCTGTGTTCTTGAATATGAAGTTTAAAAACGTTTTACATTAACTAGACATTTCTGACATACAGCACTAAAAGTAGTCCCGTGAGGGGAGTCCCCAGGTATTTGTATTGTAGGGCAGCGGCAGAGAGACAGGATTAGCTGAGTGTTAGTTTTCACTTATATTACAACATATTTCGTATGTATTGAACTGAGTTAGGTTCATAAATCAGTTCATACTATTAGAGTATTACTACGAGATGTCATTGAAAGAAAGATACCGAACAAACGACATTTTCTTGGTCGATTAAAACGGATACAAGAAAGCGCGTGAAATACTGGAAACTTGAACGTTCGAATCGCACAGCATTGTGGGTAATTTATAATGGCTGTAAGGCGCTGCTTCCCTGACATCTATTTTCGTGAACTTCCAAACGCTTTAGCTCCGCCTATAAGTATGGGTTCAAAATGACAAGAAAGGCGACCGAAATGTTACGTTAAGCTCTTCTGGCCGCGTTGCAGTGACGTCATTAGACATTCTGAATACGTCAGAGGTTACTGGTTGTTCCCATTTTTACTAAAGTTTTGATTCATACAAACACCGATCTTGTGGTATTGGGCCAATCCTAGCTTAACCCCCCAAGTGCAATGTCGTGCCCCGACAAAAACCCTCACCCGTGTAGAACCGAATATACACCCGTGTTTGCAAATACGAGTCAACATACTAACTGTATGAGGCACCGACCTAGGTGTTGTCTATTTTAGCCGCGCATACTCTATTGCGTAATTTACAAAAAAATGAATTTAAAATCGTTAAACATAAATAAAAACAATACACCGCTACAAGGTATAAAAGTGGAATACCAGATTACACAACCAACCGTTTACGCCCAATGGCGCATATTCAATGTTGACACTTGTTTAAAGGGTCGAAACCGTCGCTAATTTTCACGACCGACAGGCGTTACTGGTATGGCCATATTTGGTATATATACCTTGGAACGTCACAATAAATGCTTTATTAAAACCGCCCCTAACTTAAAATATACGCTGCTCAAAATAAATATTATTACACGAAATAATACTGTACCCTTTAAAAATTAGGTCCAAACATTCTTTTCCTTGCCCTACTGCTATAGTTTTTAACATTTTACATGTATATTATTGTATGAAGACTGGTATTGTTTGAACGATAATGGGCATTGTTCGAACATCAATTGATAAATATTGTATCCTACAAATGTATATGAACTTGTAATAACAGAAAACTGATAAAAACTATTAATAAAGTTTACATTTTTTACTACAAATTGGTGCAAATGACTGAATTTCGAATATATTTTCTATATGTTATCTTGTTATTATATCAGTCTAATATATTTGAATAACCCCTGAGGCAGTGGTTCCCAAACTTTTTTTTCACCCGGCGCCACTTGAGCTATTCAAAATGTTTGCGGCGCACTTAGCCAAAGGTCTTAGAAATAAAAACGCATTTTTACAGTTTTATCGTGTATTTTAAGATTAGGCTCGTTTAAGCATATGAAACTTAAGCATATGAAAAGTGTTGTACCACAGTCTGGACATGATTATTGCAAACCGAAAGAAATAATTGGCATTGTTACGTAATATACAAATCTACTGTACAGATAGAAATGCGAAAACAAACTTTTTAAATTTTATTATTGAACAAACACGTTGGATTTTAATATAAAACAACAATTTATATTGCAATAAAATATTAATACAAATCAATTATCTCGACCATGCTAAATTGGAAATGTTTCCGCAAATTTTCACGGCGCACTTGACAAGTTGCGTCGGCGCACTAGTGCGCCGCGGCGCCCACTTTGGGAACCGCGGCCCTGAGGTATAAATTATTGAATTAAAAGTAAACCTTTCAAAGTTTGGCAATGAAAACATACAAAACTACAATGTGGGGGAAGATGGGACACCAAATTGAAATATATTTACATTAACAGTATTCTGCAACTTGTAGGTAACCTACCGAGTTTAACCGGCTGTCATAGTTTCTTTGCCATGTATACTTTATATATATATAACTTTAAAACGATATTTTTTTTGTTGTTTTTGTCTTAAATTAAAGTCATATTGACCCCTGCCTATTTTCTTCATGCTTATATCTCAGTGTTTTTTTACAAAACTAAAACTAGTTTTATGAGACAAAATCAAACTGTACGAAATATTAAAGTTGTTTTATGAAGCTATAAAACTAGTTTAATCGTTCGCACACGCAAACTAAAAAATTCATTGGCTTTACTATGATTTAGCGAGCATTAAAAAATAGCACCTTACTATTTCGCATTTTTTTACCCATTAAAAATTACTGTTTCTATTTAACATATCTTTTAATATTTAAAAACAGTAGTCGGCTTTGGTCCGGGTTTTATAAAGTCGTGATATTACTTTCGAATAATCATGTAACATTTTTTCCTGATTATCATTAAATGGGGGTCCGTAAAAAGAAAATTAAAAAAAGTCTCGTCTGACAAAGTGTCCCATCTTCCCCCACCCCACTATATAGTTTATTTACGCAAGAACACATTCTGGTTACATTTACTAACGATTAAACGGATTTGGATTTTAAAGTAAATTTCAAAATTAAAACGCTTTGTAAAATTCGATTTTCTTCCTTGCGCTGGTTTTGAATCTATAATGCACGCTACTTTTTGCCACCAACTTTTGCTGAAGTTGGAGTTACTAACTGTAAGCTAAGAAACACCTTACCGCTCGACAATTAAGCGCAAGTGTTGTGAATAGAACGCGCTGTGCCGTGTTGTATAGGAACGCGCTGTGACGTGTTGTATAGTCTTTTTCCTTCGTCGACTGTTGATATTGTTTGCGTAATGTCGGGGAAAATTGAGAAGTGCTTTTTTTCTTCGTATTATTCGTTTCAGGTGGTTGCCCGGGTTACGTTTAAATACTGTCACGATACATTTAAGGAGGAACTTATCCACATATCAGTTAATAGTTCTGCAATAATGTTCCAACAAATTTAGAGTTAAAAACAAACGGCTAATAATATTATTTTTACAATGTTGACAGAGGAAAGGAAAGGCGGTAATTTTAGATACTTTGCGCTTGTGTTGAATGAGTTAGACAGGGTCCTATTCCTTGTTTATTTTTAAACTTACAAACGTCGTAATTGTGCTACATTGCCGAACGTTTTGTATTCGTCATAAAACTTCTCAGTTGGCTTCCAAAAATATTTCGTCGTTTTGTGAAAACCGATTTTTTGTTAGTCACTACATTATATATGAAGGCGACTTGGTAAAATGTTCGCACAAAAGGTCTGGATGGCGCAACAGTCGATACTTCGGTGGGCAACTAGGGTAAGCCCCAGCAGGGTTGGCGTTATCGCTATAATAGCCATAGGAACCTCAAAATGCGCCAGCAACGCTTTATTTGGTATGCTCACCATATAGCACTGTGAGATACCGTTAGCACCTAAATCCGATATTTCTTAATCGAAAACAATTAACAACGCCTTTATATTTTAATGCCTCTTTAAAAATAAGGTGAAGTGATTTTTTGTTGTTTTCGCCATAATATACTATATTTAAAAACTTGCTCACTTAGTCTTTATGTGAACCCGAATAGGCACGTTATTCATGTTATCACAATATCATATATTATTTTAGTTTCATATAAATAAAATTGCATACTTTGCCTAAAAAATATATTTATATTATTTTACATATAAATTGCCATCTTCGTAAAACAAGCTTTAAAACCGACTGTGTCTCCAAATGCCGAATTCGCCAGGCGCCTTTTTCTGTTGCTGATTCGAATTACCCGGGGTGCGTCGGTGTTTTGAAACTAAATTCAGACTTGCGCATAAGGGAATTCCCCGACGTCAACCTTATTTCGT
Source organism: Ciona intestinalis (assembly GCF_000224145.3). NCBI lineage: Eukaryota > Metazoa > Chordata > Ascidiacea > Phlebobranchia > Cionidae > Ciona > Ciona intestinalis. The sequence continues at coordinate 4,776 of NW_004190640.1, forward strand.
AGAAAGGTTTCATCGCTGCAAACCGTTTATGTGCCGGATGCTTATAGCTAACATTAGCGTTCCTCGGCATAACATAAACAGTGTACTACCTACATTGATACCGATTTTTAATTAAACACAATACAAGAATCAATAAAACGGTAAAAATTTTATAATAAAGCAGGGCGGGGGAAAATGGGACACATTTTCATTATATTTTTTCGTTTCATTCGGTAGTAAACAAAGAACATTCTAAAAATTATAAATTTTTAAAAAAAGGTTTTCAAAAAAGATTTTTTTACCCCACAACCAGGAAATTGGAATTTTTTTTAAAAGGTTGTCCCTTCTTGGGGGGGGGCCCCCCCCCTTTAAACAAATGTATTTAGTTTGATTCTGACAGCTAAGCTCAAAATATCCGAAAAAGTTCTAGAATAAACTGGATGCCAGTTAAACCATTAGCTAATATTGATGTCTTTGTAATTACCGGGGTATTAGTTCAGAGTCGCTATTTCCTATGTTTCGTTTTAACCATTCTGTAATCTTAGCTATCTAATCGAAGTAAGAAGTATAAGTTGTTATTATTATCATAAAATTATTTATTAACTGACATCATAAAATATTATTGCGTGTACGCTGCCGATCGTCGTCTTTATACCGCGCGTCGTCTGTAGTGGTAATACTGATGTGCGCTGGGTATTTCCCCATATTCAGCAGCCCCTTTCACAGTTGGCGCGAAACATGCGGCAGCTTTACTAATTGTTCATGTATTGCGCCAATTTTGAACCTTTTTTTTTATTTTGATGTTGGATTTTCCAACATGGCATGTTTACAGAGAAATCAATTGCCCGAAAACTCACGGTGTTTCCGCGACCTCCTCCTAGACTTTTTGCGCCACTGTTATTGTGTCCTAGTTTGTTATTTAGCTCCATAGCGATATAGGGTACTACTTCTTCATGGGAACGATCATAAACTGCCTTGAATGTTTTTCATGTTCATTCCGTCTTGGCTATCTAGTTATCATTACATTAATGTCGTCATAGTTTACTAACTAACCTTGATCTAAACTAAACACTTGTTTAACAACTGATAAAACACGTCCGATTGGGATCGCCTGCTCACCCGCTACTGGTCCGAGTCTGTTGACACGCATCCCTCTGTGCCCGACGTAGCATGCCTCACCAGATGTGAGTTCGTAATTTTTCATTTGACGCTACCCTCTCTCTCACCTTCTCTCTACCTCTTTGCTTGCGCAACAATAAAAAAAATACGACGTACGTGGCGCGGATCCGAAGCTAGGAACATTCTTGTGCAGAATCTACAGGGTAGACGTGTTTTTCAAATCGTGAGGTAAAATCACGTGATTACATTGGCATTAAAGGTCAAGGGTCACGTGGTTAGCTTACCGTGACATCATTTGGTTCGCTGTCACAAATTAGCGCTTGTGGGTGAGAGTTTTGTTTTGGAAGAAGAAAAGGCATTAGAGAGAAATTGAGATATTATAAAAAAAGCAGAATAGACAGACTTCGCAAGCGAGATATTATACGAACGGTTGTAGGTTTACTGTTGGTTTGGTCTCGCGTCGCGAAGGGGATGCTAAAATACGGGGAAGCCCCGATACCTAACTAAAGAAACTATGACGTGTTTCGGTTGCCGCTTGTTTAACTGTTTAATAGCTTGTTTAACGGTCTAAATATGACATATTTTTTAGCAACAAAACAAATTAGCAACAAAACAACAATCGTAAAAACACTCTACAGGAAAAAACAAGTTTGAGGAAAAAAAATAATTTTGTTATCTGACTTTTCGAAACTGCGTACACTAAAAAAACGACAAAAATATTTGCTTTTTGTAAACTATTTCTATTAACCTGACAAGTGCCTGCTGTCACAACAAACAATTAAAATAAACTGACGCTTCTTTTTGCCTGCAATTTATATTTATCTTTTCTTACGAGAGAACGGTAGAAAAATATCTCTTTGGTTTTAGCACGAGGCGGGATAGAAATTGTAGCGACATGTTATAGGAGAGGCTGATGGTGTTTGTTGGTTTCGTATCGCGATCGCAAAGGCGATGCTAAAATACGGGAAGCCCCGAAGCTGCGGCCAATTTTTCACTAGAGCTAAATTAAAAATATTTTTGTTTTAAACATGATATTATTAAACTATGCAACTTTACACTGCAGTCGTTAAAACACGCTACGGGTGAAAACTACTAAAAGAAAAGGCGGCAAATCTTTTTTTATTTTGACTTTATCGTAACTGCGTACAGCATGAATGCACCAAACATACGACCAAAATATTTGCTTTTTGTAAACCATTTCTAACAACCTGACAAGTACCTACTGTCACAACAAACAATTAAAAAAACTAACGTCTTTCATCATTGCTTGCAATTTATATGTCCGTTCTTCCGAGAGAAAAGAAAAACACGCGGGAAAATATTTGCTTGGTAACAAAGAGACGCGGGAAACTGAATCAAAACGCGAGACGCGGGCAAAGAGACGCGGGAAACTGAATCAAAACGTAATTTACTACATAACTACACAATTTCGAAACAAACGGAAAAAGAACTGGCGGGAAACTGTTTAAACCATTCCTGTTGCCGGGAGATCAAACGCATCTCTGGTGCCTAAGACCGCCAGGCGGCAGTGTTCGACTAAGCGACTTTATAACGTTTAATCACAGAAATAAAAAAAAAAAACAATAGAACGCGCATCTCCAATGTCGGTAAAGGAGAGAGCTGATACGCTCTTTTTCTTTCGCGAGGCGGTCCTGTTTACTATTGTAGTCAATGAAATCCAGCGCGTTTTATGTAGTTTTTGCACGTTATTGAGCACGTTAGTGGTCATATAGATCTTTTTTCGTGGAACAGTTGTTCTTGTTGCTGTTTTTTCGTGACTTTTTCCGCACTTATCTCAATTCTTAATTCTAGCATTTTTCTTTTGGTTGAAATCAAATCATAATATATATTCATAATTTTTAGACTGAATTTTCAAATTTAAAACCGCACGATGAGCGATTAATTAACGATTACTTTCCTCATGCACTTTACATAGCGGAAACACTGTCTGGCAGTTTGGCGGAAAACGACGGCACGTGTTGTATCCACACAACGATTCACGACTGAATCAAACTATTAGCGTTTAAGTGGAGACGCATTAAATGCACTACTCTTATACCGTATTATCATTAATCGTAATTGAAACATTATTTTTAATTTAACATCATATGATTAATATTAACTTCTAACATTACCTAATTACTGCGTGATTACGGTTTGTCAAAATTCATGAAAACAAACGTTTTTAAGCGACGACAACGTTACCTAGTGTAAGTTTACAATAAACACATGGTACAGGAGTTGTACAAAGCGTATTTACACATACTCTTTACCAATCACTCAATCCTCATACGTCATAAGTTTCATTAGTTATAATACATAAATACATTCTGTCTACTGCTCCACAGTCACCAATGGCGACTAGAACCCGTTTTTTGGTTACTTCAGATTTGTTTTTGATCGAGCCCAGTCGACCGTTGTAGTAAAAGGATTAATTAATATAGCAGGGTGGGGGTAGATGGGACACCTTTTCATTTTGTTTTCTCTTTTCATTTGGTAGTAAACAAAGAACATTTATTGAAATATAAAACCGTGTCTTCACGACTTCCACAGACCGTTGTTAATTGTTTAAAACACGATCAGGCTATTTGGATATCATGTGTTAAAGGTGTCCCATCTTCCCCGACTCTACTATCTTATGCTAATTAGTTTTAAACGTACTCATTCATTAGATCTGTGATCTCTTGTTCTTTGTTTTTTGACTTAATTCAAATTTATAGGGAAAAATAACTATCTCTAAATATATATATATGTTTCTAACAAACCGTTTGTTTGAACGTTTCTAATTAAATTTATTAAGTAATTAAATTTCCTAAACAAGCGGTAAACTGTAAGTGTTAACCTACCAAATAACTAAACTGGCCTAATAAACTTGAATAGTTGGTGTAGTTTTAATAAAAACAGTTAAATTACCTTAAATCACTATGTGCCTATCTTTTACAATGGAGAACAAGCGAAATGGGAACGGAGTTGGCGGTCACGTGAAGAGAAAAAAGAATATATCACGGATTTGGGCAGTTGCGCGTTCTACTCTTTTTTATTTCTGTGCGTTTAATAGAAATCGATTAAAATATTTAAACTAAAATAGAAAATAGAAAATTATTACCTCGATTAACCTAATCCCAACGGAAGCACTATAATGTGATTGCTATAACACGCTGTCGGTGTGGTCAACGCTTTATAGACTTAACGTTGTTAATTAAGCAAACATTGGCGCATGTATAGTACAATGGGGGAAGATAGGACACTTAAGCACATATTGCCAAATATTTCCAAAATCAAAATAGATTACGGTTTTTGGGTAATACCACGAATTAGTACTATCATTCCTTTATTAATTGACAACAATTTATTAAAATATAATAAAACACACGAGGAGTTATTTAGCGATCCGCACAACAAATGAAATTTTACAAATTCGAAAACACACAGGATAAGATGGGACAGTTTAAAATCAATGTTAATTTTGATTATTAAGTGTATTTATAAATAGGAATATACGTAAATAACACTAAATAATACTGTACGCTTTAAAAATTAGGTCTAAACATTCTTTTTCTTGCCCTACTCCGGCTTACTGCTATAGTTACATATACATTATATTATTGCGTAACAATTGGTATTGTTTGAACGACAATGGGTATTGTTCGAACATCAATGGATAAATATTGTATCCTACAAATGTACATCAACTTGTAATAACAGAAAATTGATAATAACTATTGATAAAGTTTTTATTTTTGCTACAAATTGGGTATTACTACTCTGTTTTTGGCACAAACCACTTCTCATAAATTATGACCAAGTGCAAATGACTGAATTTCGAATATATTTTCAATATATTATCTTTTTATTATATCAATATCTTATAGTTGAATAACCCCTGAGGTATAAATTATTGAATTAAAAGTAAACCTTTCAAAGTTTGGCAATGAAAACATACAAAACTACAATGTGGGGGAAGATGGGACTCTAAATTGAAATATATTTACATTAACAGTATTCTACAACTTGTAGGTAACCTACCAAGTTTAACCGGCTGTCATAGTTTCTTTGCCATGTATACTTTATATATATATAACTTTAAAACGATATTTTTTTTGTTGTTTTTATCTTAAATTAAAGTCATATTGACCCCTGCCTATTTTTTTCATGCTTACATCTCAGTGTTTTTTTACAAAACTAAAACTAGTTTTATGAGACAAAATCAAACTGTACGAAATATTAAAGTTGTTTTATGAAGCTATGAAACTAGTTTAATCGTTCGCACACGCAAACTAAAAAATTCATTGGCTTTACTATGATTTAGCGAGCATTAAAAAATAGCACCTTACTATTTCGCATTTTTTTACCCATTAAAAATTACTGTTTCTATTTAACATATCTTTTAATATTTAAAAACAGTAGTCGGCTTTGGTCCGGGTTTTATAAAGTCGTGATATTACTTTCGAATAATCATGTAACATTTTTTCCTGATTATCATTAAATGGGGGTCCGTAAAAAGAAAATTAAAAAAAGTCTCGTCTGACAAAGTGTCCCATCTTCCCCCACCCCACTATATAGTTTATTTACGCAAGAACACATTCTGGTTACATTTACTAACGATTAAACGGATTTGGATTTTAAAGTAAATTTCAAAATTAAAACGCTTTGTAAAATTCGATTTTCTTCCTTGCGCTGGTTTTGAATCTATAATGCACGCTACTTTTTGCCACCAACTTTTGCTGAAGTTGGAGTTACTAACTGTAAGCTAAGAAACACCTTACCGCTCGACAATTAAGCGCAAAATTGAGAAGTGCTTTTTTTCTTCGTATTATTCGTTTCAGGTGGTTGCCCGGGTTACGTTTAAATACTGTCACGATACATTTAAGGAGGAACTTATCCACATATCAGTTAATA
>NW_004190641.1:0-11001 GCF_000224145.3 Ciona intestinalis
CTTAGTGTGATCATCACTTATACCGCAACTATAACAGAGTCGTTCATGACGTAGGAACTCTATTTTGTTTGCTCGCGTCAACTTATCAAACTCCCTACAGTCATCTATGTGGTGTTTGGATTTACAGTATCGACATAGAAATTGGTGTTTAAGAGATATTTTAATGCGTCGTTGATCGTTTTGCATGTCATTGGTACGCACCTGAAAACATTTTGCGTTGCTCGTTTTGTCATATGACCTGGGTCGGTTGGGCTTTTCGTGTCCGCATGCAATATCTTGCAGTTCCGGTATATTTTCACGCTCAGCTTGTTCATGAATAAAGGACACAAGGTATTCGAAAGGGGGATAATCATCGTACTTAGACTCAGTTTTATACTGTCGAAGGTATTCTCGCCATTGTCTAATCATTTGAGAAGGCAGCCGAGCAAGAACTTTGTTACTTTCTTGCGGGAAATCGAGTATTTTAAGATTGTATATCTTCTGTTTGGCGGCAACGACTTGCGTTAGGAAATCGGAATATTTACGAATGCCAACGGGATCGTTTGCCCTGATTGTGGGCCACCGACTGAGTTTATCCGTAAAAGCTTTACTAACGATACTATCGTTTCCATACCTCTGTTTCAAACGCTGCTTGGCTTCTTCATATGCGTCTTCTGTTTGCAAGAGCAGAAATCCTTCCACCAAACACTTCGGTTCTCCGGATAGATGTTGACCCAACAGGTTTAGCTTTTTGGCAATGCAACTTGATTTTGACTCCACGAGTGCATTGAACGCCGTCTCCCACGCTGGGTACTTTAACGCATCACCGGAAAATACATCGATTTTAACTTTTGGAAGTCTGTAACTCTATAGCCCCGCTACTTTTAATTGTTATTCATAGACTTCTGATTTCTCGCAGATCCGACTTTACAGGCTGTAGCGGTTAGCTATATCGTAGCTGCTATGTACGTTTTGAATGCCCTTTGTATTTCTTTGATAAATGCAACAATTTCTGACCTTCCTTGATTTTCATTGAAGCTTGATCCAATTGAATATATGTATTTTGGTATAGTCATTAAATCGAATAATCATCAGAATAGCATGCAGGCGATTTTATACAAAGACGGGTAAAAGGCGTTACGAATAAGAGAATGTGACGTCACACAGAATAGACCGAAACTCCTCTCTCTTCCATTGTTGTTGTCTTGCTTTAATGTCCATTGCTGAATGTAGACTTTGCCCAAGGAATGTAGGTCACACGGGTTCATGGCTCTGGACTCGTAAGGTTCGGCCCTGCCCGTTCCATGGATATAGGTCGGATTGCTACAAGACCTCCCTTGCCGACGAAAAATTACTAAATTGGCTTTTAAATGGTTATGTTCCAGTTGTAGCAAATCCGACACACAAGGCGAATAGAAAGGGGAAGAAATAAGATAAGGATCAGGAGTGTCCAATTTATCTGAAAAACATCTAAAACCAAGCGCCATTAAAACTGTCGCACAACATCACAAACATGCAATCACGGACACGTGTATATGTTATTGGTGGGTGTATGAACATATTGTGTGTAGGTGTTGTGTTTTTGTGTGTAAGACGAGATTAGGTTAAGGCGTTGTGACGCCTTCAAAACTGTGCTTAACACGAAACCGCTGAACACCACCATCGATCATACTACCGAGCGCCGGACACCAGGTTCCATATCGCCATGCCAAAAAATAACAATACAAAACACAATAAAAAAAAAGCCAAAATATCGATTAAAATTTCAAAGATCAGTCTCATAAATTTTCCAGCGTGCCGGGCGGCGAAGTAACCGGCCAGCCCTGCTGGTGCGAACGGGTATATCGGGAATGATGGGCTCGAACGGCGGAGATTGCTGTGGAGGAATGGGTAAAGGTAAAGAACCAGTGGTCGCATTGGGATCTGCGTTAAAAGATCTGACATCAGGGTTCATGGTAAAAATGTCGTTTTCACCTTCCACTCTGCAAACTGGACTACCAGCATTTTCGAGGCTGGTCGTTATATCCAATAGAGTATTTGCAGGTTTTAAGCGGTCTATGGAAACAGTAGTGACTCGTGTGCCAAAGTCAATCGTGAAGTATTTCTTCGCGCGTCCAACAACTCGGAAAGGACCTTCGTACGGACGTTCAAGTGCCCTTTTGACACGATCTACCCGAACAAACACATGCGAGCAGGACCAAAGGTTGGGATCTATGTATGACGGGTTTCGCAGTAGAGGTCGCGCGAGAGTCGGGCGAAGTTTGTTCATACGATTTCGCAAATCGCCAAGAAACGAACGCTGGTCCACATTGCAGTCTGGTTTCTCAAAGAATTGTCCTGGCAAACGAAGAGTTGTGCCGTACACCAACTCGGCACATGAACATTTTAAATCTTGCTTATATGCAGACCGTAAACCGAGCATGACCCAAGGAAGATTGCCTAACCAACCATTTTCGTTGGTTTGAGCCATAATAGATGCTTTTAATGAACGGAAAAAACGTTCCGCCATACCGTCAGACATGGGATGAAAACTGGTGGTAAAAATGAGTTTGGCCCCCAGAAATTTGGCCAAATCGGACCAGGTAGCCGAGGTGAACTGTGCGCCTCGGTCAGTCGTTATTTGTGCAGGCGCACCAAAGTTAGCTACCCAATGAAAGCAGAACGCGTGTACAACCGTGTCGGTACGTATATCGGTCATGGGTACAACTATAGGGTATCGGGTGAATCTATCAATTATTAGCAGGATGTACCGATAACCTTCGCAACATGGTAGCGGGCCAGCTATATCAATATGGACGCTGTGGAATCGTTGGGAAGGAACAGATATGGTTTGAATGCTGCTAAATGTATGGCGACCGACCTTCGATTGTTGGCATGATAGACATGCCTTAGAGTAATCTCTAATATTATAGCATTCATGCCCTTCCAGACAAAGCGTTCTGCAATAAGTCGTTGTGAAGCTCGTATCCCGGGGTGTGATAGAGAATGGAAATGATTGAAAATCTCGCGGCGAAATGACTCGGGAACAATGGGACGGAATGAGCCAGTAGATACATCACCCAATAATGTGACGTGTGAAACTGGTAGAGTTCGGGCTTCAATGCACAAACTGGACTCTGGAGACTGCCTCAAAGACTGGACAGATTCATCATTTGATTGAGCGTTTGCCATAGATTCGTAATCAACAATGGAAGCGCAGTCAGTAAAAATTGCATTAATTTCGGGCCTTGACAAGCAGTCAGCAATTACATTTTCGTCACCCTTAAGGAACTCCATTGTACAATTGTATTCTGAAATGTAGCTGAGATGGCGACTCTGCCTAGCCGAAGCCGACTCAAATCTACCTGTCAATGCCGAAACAAGTGGCTTGTGGTCTGTAAGTATCACGAATGTCCGGGACTCCAAATAATAACGAAAATGCCTCAAAGACGAATACACGGCTAAGAGTTCCAAATCGAATGTGCTGTAGTTGCGCTCGGCTGAGGTCAGAGTTCTGGAAAAAAATGACAGCGGAGCCCATGCTCCATCGACCTTTTGTTCGAGTACACCTGCGACCGCAACGCCACTCGCGTCAGTGACCAGGCGGGTCTGGGCGTCGGGGAGAGGGAAGGTGAGAGTTACTTTGTTGGCCACGATAGATTTGATATCCTCAAATGCCTTATTTGCTTCTTCTGTCCATGAAATCGGAGAAGTTTTTGGCAACGTGGGCGAAATCAATGAATTTAGAGGTGCCAGTATGGTAGCACAGTTGGGAATAAATTTATGGTAAAAGTTCACAGCGCCCAGGAATGTTCTGAGGCCCCGAATTGTTTGCGGGCGAGGATAATTGGCCAAAGCATCAACTTTAGAATCTGGAGGGGAAATACCGCTGGTAGTTACAGTGTGACCCAGAAAGTCGATTGTATCCACACCGAAAATACACTTCTGCTTGTTCAATATAAGGCCGTACTGCAACACGCGCTCAAACACAGTTAATAAATGACTGACATGTTCCTCCCGACTTTTGCTATATACAATTGCGTCATCAATATACACGAAAATAAAATCAAGATCACCAAAAATAGTATCCATGAGGCGTTGAAAGGTTGCACCGGAATTGCGAAGGCCCAGGCTCAGACGAGTCCATTCGAACAAACCAAGTGGGCAATTAAAGGCTGTAATCGGTATGTGTTCAGGTTTAACGGGAACTTGAAAATAACCGGATTTAAGGTCAAGCTTACTGAATATCGTGGACCCGGCGAGGTGAGCAGTCATATCGGCCATTAAAGGAATAGGGTATCGGGATGGAATTGTGTGTAGATTGAGGTTTCGGTAATCAACCGTTACCCTGTAAAGACCCATCAGGTTTCTTTACCAAATGTAATGGAGAAGCATAACTCGAATTTGATGGACGAATGATGCCTAACTGCAGAAGTTTAGTGATTTCCTTTTTAGCAGCGGCCAGTTTAACAGGGTCGAGCCTACGTACACGACAGACAACCGGGTAACCAGTGGTTTCAATTTCGTGCTCCACGTCATGTCGAACAGGCAACGAAAAACGGGACTCGTCAAATGCGGTGGGAAAAAGGCGCAGAAAATCGTCAAAATTTGCTACATCGGACGGTTTAACGTCGGGTATAGGGGCAGGGATAAACTCTGGTTCGGGGTTAGACTGAGAAAGGCGACGTGGCGGTTGTGAAATACAAAATAGTCGGCGATTACTGACGTCAATCATCATTTGGAAATAATCTAAGAAATCAAGGCCCAGAATCGGGTAACGAACATTTGCAATATGAAAATCCCAGCGAAAAATTCCACAGTCAACAAGAGACACAGAAAGTGGTTTACAGCCGTATGTTCGAATATTTGTGTCATTGAGAGCAACCAACTTCGTATCAGAGCAATTGTATAGGCAATTATCGTCCTCTAAAGGGGGAACAACGGAGACTTCGGCACCAGTGTCGACCAAGAAATTTAACTTGTTGTTATTATCAAAAACAAAAAATAAACGGGATCGTCTCCTGATTGGCCCCTTGTTACTAACATTACACGAAATTGACTTAGGGTTAGTATGAGAATGCACTCTGGCAGCTGATCCAATAAAACGCGCGCGCGATCGAGTCGCCGGCCTCCGATGCACGCGCCCAACTAGTTTTTTGCATTGTTGGATCCCCAAGCGCACGGAGCCTCACACCGAAAGGCATTCGGTCCGAAACGTTCGTGGTAAGAACAAAAACCAGCGGATGCGCGACCGCCTCCAAGGACCCTACCAGGCGCACGATACCTAAAATTTCCGCTATTCTGCTGCCACGCGCCGCTGCTTGACATTCGCTGAGGTCCATTCTCGACACCTGACAATCTACTGGTGTTAGACCAACGCGGCTCGCGATATCGCAATGGCGGGACATGAGGACGAGGTAAGCCGGCGCTCGCCATTGTTCTGCCGGGAGAGACCGACGAGCGTTCAGCCGATGCATTCAATTTCCGAACACTATCGGATAAAATCTCAACACGCCTCTCCAAGGATTCGTTCGTAAGGGCCAGTTTCCTCGCCTCATGCGCACTGAGATGAGACTCGACGCGTCGGCCTTTCATAAACTCATCTGCACATTTAACCAGCTCCTTAAAATCTAAATCCCTGCGTGCACGTAAGTTGGAACTAACATCCGGTGGTAGGCACCTTAAAAGTCTGTTTCTCATCAATTTTCTCCCAAGCGGAGTGTTTTGATCAGGGCCAAGGAACAACTGCATTTTATGGACAAAACGACTGGGAGAATCATTACCAATATCTATAGTCTCAAACATCGAGTTGAGGTTAGCGTCTTCACACCGACCAAACTCGTACAACAAAGTCTCTTTTAGCACGCTGTAAGGCTGGTCTGTGTCGGCAGATAAAGCATATTCGACAAGAGCAAATTCCGACTCGTTTAGGGCATCAATGACCAGATGGAACTTATCAATTTCGCTATTTACATTTGCCCGTCCAAACCAACTTTCCGTAAACTTAAACCAAAACTCTGCCGCTTCCGGCCAAAATTTTCGAAGTGGTTTTGATTTATTAACACCATTAGAAAAATCGGGAGGGGAAAGGGCGCTAAAAGTCGGATTGACGGCGGGAATTAAGGATGAATTAAATGCGGGGGCGGAAGGCACCGTAGGTAAAACGACAGGTGAAAACGGGGTGCTGGCGCGTAGGACTGGTGTCGCATCGTCGTTAGGAAACGTCATAAGGTCAATGGGTGTGTTCACAGTATCATGCAACACAGAAGATCCGACTTGTGGTGATAAGTTCGTGGACGTGGCAAATGCTGGAGTTCCCAGCATATTTGTAATCTTGTTTGAAGCCGCTGTAGTTCGCGGTGTCTGTACGGTGGTGAATGGTATGGAGAATGCCCATAGAATGCCATGTTTTCGATTCCGCCCGACAGAAATAATGCCTGCTGTGGTCTCAGACGTTTCCAGCCGAGTAATTTGAGGTCTGATCCTTATCTGGGAATAATTCAGTATAGTTAATTAATAAAACGGGAAGGTGTTAAAAAATTAATACAGACGTAACATCAACAGAACATAAAAGAATCGGGTAAATACGATATTATCGACACAATAATAATAACAAAAACGTAACTACTGTAAATCTTTAATCGTTGCTCCCTCGGCGAAAATGCTGTCTTCTAATAATGAGCGAGAAACTTCCAGATAACGTCGACGGCAACAGCGGATTACCAGATATTAACGGATGTACTCCCAGATAATAGATGTTCTCCCAGATAATGGATGTTCTCCCAGATAACAGATGTAATTCCAGAGATCCGTGTGTGTTCGGCTTTGTCAATAGCGGAAGGATACGTGTTCAAATCAAACGTCGAGGTGCACCATTTATAGCCCCGCTACTTTTAATTGTTATTCATAGACTTCTGATTTCTCGCAGATCCGACTTTACAGGCTGTAGCGGTTAGCTATATCGTAGCTGCTATGTACGTTTTGAATGCCCTTTGTATTTCTTTGATTAATGCAACAATTTCTGACCTTCCTTGATTTTCATTGAAGCTTGATCCAATTGAATATATGTATTTTGGTATAGTCATTAAATCGAATAATCATCAGAATAGCATGCAGGCGATTTTATACAAAGACGGGTAAAAGGCGTTACGAATAAGAGAATGTGACGTCACACAGAATAGACCGAAACTCCTCTCTCTTCCATTGTTGTTGTCTTGCTTTAATGTCCATTGCTGAATGTAGACTTTGCCCAAGGAATGTAGGTCACACGGGTTCATGGCTCTGGACTCGTAAGGTTCGGCCCTGCCCGTTCCATGGATATAGGTCGGATTGCTACAACTCTGTTGGATAGAATGATTGTTATTTGAAGTTGAGGGCATCGACTTAATATAATTAGGTACGGAAGGGGTGAATAATTGTCTAATATTACTACCAACTGCCGCCTTGGAGGCAGGTATAAATGATGCGGCATCAACACGAAAGCTTGGTCGGGGACTGGCAAATGTACTTCTTTCCTTTGGTTGGGTCGCGTTCGCAAAATACCGATCCAACTTTTCTGTTGGTTGCTCAACAGCAACGCTTTTCGTGGCCTCATTATAATCGACGTCGGTCACGCCGTAAGGATTTTTGCTCAGGGCGGCGTTTCAACAAGCGTCTGCACGTGCGCCGTGTGTCGCAATCGACTTGTTGAGTTCGAGAACCCTTCGAGCGTGCTCGTTTTCTAGCTCAGAAACTCTAAGATTCTGAGATTCTTTAACATAATTAAGCTCTTCTCGTAGGGCTGCAATTTCTTCCTGGTGTTTGTATCGTTCCTTCTTCAATTTGAAATCTAAACCAACAGATGATAATTTAGAGACGCTTGAACGATTTGACGACAACTCTTGTGTAATTTGCTTAATGGCGTCTCTAGCATTTTCCGACAGTTTAGAGACGGTTTCATTTACTTTGACTTTAGTACTCTGTATTCGTTCGTGCTGGTCTTTAAAACGTGCGTCCGCAAGTAGAGCTACAGTTAGGCTTTCAAATTTGCGTCTTTCGTCAAACAAGCACGACATTCTTCTTCGTATACATTGCTTGTCGTTTGTCATAACAAGAAGCTCTTCCACCTCTGAACACAATGCAACTAAAAGTTGTTCAGAGTTCGCTAAATCATACCTTAGCGATTTAACTTCATCTGCTTCGCAGCGAACATCTTTTCGACGCTGCAATATCGGAATGGCAGTTATTGAAGTTAGATGCAGTTACTGTGTGTGGCTGCGGCTGAAAGTTTTATTCAGCTGTGTTTAAAACAGATCCTCCACTCTCAAGAATTACGCGCTTCGTTCTGGCTTCAACTTATATTTTCCAAAGCATAATAGCGGTAACTAGAAAAATGAAATAAACCAGTATAAAAATAACGAGTAACAGATTAGCAAACACCAGAAATATACACACAAGATTACCTGCAATGAATTGGAGTGGCTAAAATAGGGTCTGCCTGCCGTCCCGTCACTCATAAAAAGGTCAAACTAAACGGTTACACGAGTGAACAAAACGGGAGAAAAAAGGCGACGTAACATAGAGTGAGTATAACAAACATAAACGAGAACAGCGCCACCATTTTATACCGTGCAGCTACAACCATTGTTTGATATTTACTGAAATATAGTATTTTAACCTGGCTTAAACCATTTCTTTGATCTCTGAACATCTGGAGGTAATGGGTCATGTCCACATTTCGGGTAGAGTTCATCAGAGTGTTCATGCACGCCTGTTATATGGTTCAACAGTGATAGCCACTTTGCTACTTTTACATCTGGGGACATATCGTGTGATGACGACGCACAATAATAGACATGATTCGTCAGACTTTTTATCCATGCAGATACAGAGGGATGTTTTTTTGATACACAGAGCAATTTTTTTCGGAAACCTGTTGGAAAAAAATACCCTTTCATTTAACATGCCCAACAGTCATTATATTTATACTAACCTTTTGCCACATGCCATACATCGATCTGATGTAATGTTGTGGGCATTTCTTCTCTCACAATTTTGGCAATTTGTAAGTGTCGATCTGTTATAACCGTGTGTATTAAATTCCGCCCAACTCTATTAACACATCGTTGAAAACCGGCCTTCTCTATAGCATTACTGCTGGATGTTTCATTGGAAATCATTGCTGTGGGCACCAGTTGATTTAACACAGGTGTTTTGCGTACCAGTGGTTGGTTCTGCCAAACACGCTCCCACATACATACAATGCTTACACTTCTGAATGATTCGCACAAAGCTTCCAGACTCAACATCAACAGAACCGGGACATGGTAACAAACAAGCCTTGCATGTTGTGAAATGAGAGCAAATTTGACATAAATGTGATGCACTTTTTTATGGAGGACATCACTGTTGGACATAAAATAAAAATATACAATTGAAACTCAAAGAGATCTAAAAATAAAAAACAGAATTATATTACTTACAGTGGTTGAAGTTGATTAGATGTTGTCGGAGAGGCGGTAGGATTGAAATCGTGATCTTTTAAATCCACAGTCAATCGCCGTCGTTTCATAGGACTGGGAGTGTTTTGGTTCATGAGATCAGAATTGTCTTGGAAATCGTTCAAATTTGAAGCAGAAGTAGACGTGTCTGCACTACAAACATCTGGTGCAACTTGAATTCCTAAATTGTAAATATATGTCTCAGTGTTTCTATACCACTATAAGAACTATATTTATATATACCTTCGTGCGAAATGACACATATGCCTTGTGTTTTTGGCATGCACAACCTTTATTGGTGAAACTTGTGTACATGCCTCAATATATCTGGAGGCCTCACTCTCTATACTTGGAGATGGTTCATCATCCGTATATGGTATTGGCAGAGGTGAAATTTCACGAAGTATCTAGAACCATCCGTATATGGTATTGGCAGAGGTGAAATTTCACGAAGTATCTAAAGCATTATTTACAAATAAACAAAATGTGTTCGTAGTCAAAGTTTAAATTGAATAAACAGTTTTAAAACTGGCAATTTGGCACTAGACTTTCTATCACATAAATCCGCTTTTCAGAAAATGGTCAATCAAAATTTTATATCTCTATTTTCTTAACAATGCAACATTACTATGTTGACTATATATATCCTAAACTCAACGTTTGCATTTTGTATGAAGTGCTAATACAATCAATCCCTTGTATTGATAATCCCTTTTAATTGCAAAATATTGTGCTTATCTGATCTTATTCAACATGTCTTGATAATCCCTTTTAATTGCAAAATATTTTTGTGCTTATCTGACCTGGGTGCGTGACTCGAATAAATTTATTCCACTCTTTCAATACAAGGGAAGACATTTTGGAAATGAATGAAGTGACAGTTTAGCTGAAAAACAATCATAATAATTAAAAATACCTTCGAATCCAGTAGTTTATTAATATTATTATATGATACACAAAGCCAACAACTTATTATGTATTGCAGTCTTATCATAACTAATTGAAAATAGATATACATAATACAACCTACCTGATTTTGCATTTCCACATCCAAGAACACAGAGCAAATATCTGGCATTTTAACAATTATTTTTTTTAAATGTATAAAGACTGTAGGAGTCTGGCGTATTACATGGTAAAATTTCGAATGGTTATTTACACTGTATTATTTTACCTTCTCTTAAAATACATCGACTTATACATAGGCTAGTAATTTACTGAATTCAATTATCACAATTTTATGCAGCCTAAATACTTTTCCAGTAGCCAATATACTTTACCAGAAAGTATAGAGGCTAATCTGGCCTAAACGGAGCAGTACAACCTGTCCTGTGCGAAAAATAAATGCGTTTCCTGCGAATTTTAGCGGCAAAATGCTGAACTCCAAAGCGCACTCAAGCGCGTGTCGGCGGTGTGTGACGTCACGATCCGTTTTCGAAAAAGTCAAAAAATCGCACAGTACAACCTGTCCTGTGCGAAAAATAAATGCGTTTCCTGCGAATTTTAGCGGCAAATGCTGAACTCCANAGCGCACTCAAGCGCGTGTCGGCGGTGTGTGACGTCA
>NW_004190642.1:0-11023 GCF_000224145.3 Ciona intestinalis
CCTGATTATGGTACCACAAAATTGTGGGGATCATTCTTCACTGGTACTGCAAATTTTAATACCTTATTCAGAGGGCATAGACCACCATAACATAGCATGTTGACCAGCATTATTTGCAAGGGCAATTGCTTGTACATGTACCAGTCAGATAACACAATAATCAGATACAATTGTAGTAGTTTACAGTCAACTATATTTTTTATTATGAATTATTATCTTGGAGGATTGTTCAACATATTTGGCAGCAAAAAGAACAACAAAAGTTATGCATTGAATTCAAAATGGTAGAGTGATCAAAGTGATGGGAGATCAAAGAATGCAAATGCGCAAAAGGTTAGCACACATGGGAGGACTTTTAGTGCCTTCATTAAAACTGAAATTTACACTTATATTTCAGGAACCATCAACACCACGAGAACAATATCTTGTGAAATAGAAGAATGAAGTTTTACTGATGATGGTTTAACAAGCTAATATGTTTATATTTTTTTATGATCGATTATGACACAAACACTTGCTGCTTCATTTAAAAATGCCAGAGTTTTATTGCAACTTCCTTCGAAAATCAACATAATAACGTAAAAGTCATTCTGACTTCTTTGTCAAAGTGTATTTGGTTGTCTGTATAAAGTATGTGGTATGATACCCAAGCTTTTATGTCTGAATAAACTTCTGTTTGATGCAGATTAACATGTGATTTACTGTTTTTGTATATTTTGCTTTTGTTATTAATTTATTGTTGCACAGTACCTACTACCAATAAATTAATTTATTGTTGCAGTACCTACTACTACCAATAAATTAAACAAATAAAACCATTCATTTGACATACTTATTAAAGCATAGGACAAAACTTAGCACACTTTTGTGGAACTCAGCTAGCAGAAACACAATATGTTTTAGTATGTGTATCAGAAGATCAGCATTGTCTGAATTAATAGCAACAACCCATCTGCGAATTAATAGCAACAACCCATCTGAAGTGTTTGCAGCACATAATTAACGGTATTTGGAATTTTAGATGAACCAGTTAAGTAGATTAAAATAATGCATAAATGCACTTAAAGGATTCTGTTTGTTATATTTCAAGCTATACTGATAACTTATTGCGGTAATAAAGTTTATTAAAACTGGCGACTACAAACGCTTCGGTCCCCATTTCAGTTTCAATCCGATTGAAACACGCCATGTAAATACGACGTTTTAGCGGATCGGATTTGAAATGCGTGTGACGTCACATCGAGTCGGATTGAATTCAAATCCAATCCGATCATGTAAACAGGGTAACTATGAGTTTAAAACTACGTCATCAAAACAATACATCCCCGCAGTTGTCAAAACGAGCGCAGACCGATTTCTCACCGGTCTGCAGACATAAGTGACAAATACCAGGTGCCAGCAATGCGTCAATTAAGCCCGGAATAAACGCGAGGCAATAACTAAAATACATCTGACTGGTTTGCAGACATCCCGGTTTATCAGTCTGTATTTTAAAAAAACTATGACAACCGCTTGGACCATCACCAACAGGCTTCTCCACGCTTATAGTGAGGAAAGATGGGACACCTTTTCAATCTATTTTTTCGTCGCATTTAGTGGTAAACAAAGAAGATTCAAATAAAAACCGTAGCTTTACGGCTTTCAAAGCCCGTTGTTAATTGTTTAAAACAGGATCAAGATATTTGAATATTATGTGCCAAAGGCGTCCCCTATTTTCCCATCTTACTATATAATTATATTTTACCCACTTTATAGTAGAAAGTTATTATTACATTATATGTTGCTAAAGATTTTTGCCGGAAAGAAATTGAAGAACATAAGAAGACTCTTAATGTGAATGAACCCCGAGATTATGTTGATGCTTTTCTTATTGAGATGAGAAATCATTCTCCTCGTGATTCTTGGTTTCATGTAAGTTTTTTCAACACAAGCTTTTGTCGTTGTCCAACAGAAGTCTTATATACATGATACACCATTACAAATTACAAAACTCATAACATCTTTTGGTCACATTTGATGCAATAAAGAACACAGCTATGTGTTAAAGTAGCCAGATGTCCCATACATCTATAATTTACTTATTAATCAAAGTACACACAATCTTTGTGAGGATCTTACTCAACCCACTGACCCGCCTTACCACGCTGTATTACATAGATGTGTGAATCCCCAAAAAAACTCCTTATTTTTTTAATTTACTTTAATAAATATCTTTGAAGTTACTAATAAATATTCAAAACGGTAGGATAGTACAAGTTTATGGTATCGCACAAAAACGATGTACAATATGCTGTTTTTCCGCACCCTACTCAAGTAACAGAGATCACAAAGCAGTCTTTATTTTGTGTGGGTAAGGTTTCCCGGTGTGGCACGCCATTGGTCCTTTACGATTTGTGCCAGGCTTGGCATACTACCCCAACACCTGGGGGTTCTATACCCCATCATAGACCTCAACAATTTTGAAACCTATACCACTTTCCCGAAAGTAAGCGATCACAAAATATATTACAGCAGCCATATTACATATATTCGCTATCTTAAACCACCATACACAGGAGGAGAACTTGGTCAACTGCCTTGTAGATATTTACACTGCAGGGACAGACGCACCAACTAACGTTATTCTATGGGCTATGGTCACACTCCTACACAAACCCAATCTCCAGCATCTTCTGTTTCACGAAATAAACAATAAAACA
This sequence comes from Ciona intestinalis, assembly GCF_000224145.3. Taxonomy (NCBI): domain Eukaryota; kingdom Metazoa; phylum Chordata; class Ascidiacea; order Phlebobranchia; family Cionidae; genus Ciona; species Ciona intestinalis. The sequence goes on from NW_004190642.1 coordinate 2,700, forward strand.
AGTAAGTTTAAAAATAGATATTGTAGGGTAAGGGAAAGATTGGACACATTTTCCTTATATTTTCTCGTCCCAGTTTTATAATTCTTTGAATATTGCACTTTTATATTCATTGAATGTTCTTGGTTTACTACCAAATGGGAAGAAAAAATAGAATGTAAAGATTTCTCATGTTCCCCAACCGTACTATATAAACATAGTTATACAATCGTATACTTACAATTGTAAAACAGCTTTGCTATACTTTAAAAATATTATCTCCCAAAGATATCCCTCTCTGTCCAGAGTATTATATGTTAAATGCAACAAAAAATGTAGATTCCAATGAAGACCTGAGCAACAGATGGCCATTACTGAAAGCTTTTATTCAAGAAAACTTTCGTTTTAACCCACCAGCACCCTTGAGCATTCCTCATCAAACTAATCAAGGTGTTAAACTTGACAAATACTTCATCCCAAAAGATACCATGGTTAGTTTCATTAACACTGGTGTTTCTCAATTAAGTTTGCCATTTGGGGAATAGATGGTACCTTAGCCTAGCTGTCAAGAAAAGATATGCCATGAATCGTTACCAGCAGTAAAAGCCCTTGTTGCTACCTTCGGGGAAGTGACATCAGGCCTTAACATCTGTTGAGGTTCATTTTGTGCGGTGGATAGCCTGGGTGTCGAGTTACTGGAAAACTCTGGCCTTAATCTCATGTGTCATGTTGTTTTACGCTGTAAAAGCTCACTCGCGCAGAATATAATAATACCCGACGCCGCTGCGTGGTGGTTAGCGCGCCTGCCTCTAACTCAGAATGGCTTCAAAGCTGGTCGTTGCTACCATTGTGGACGTATGTGTCTTTGGGCAAGACACTTATTTACAACTGCTCCAACCCAGAGGTCGCTAATGGTTTGTTCAATCTGTCAGCCATACACAGATCACAATCACCCACAAATTACATGTGTGGTAAATCGTGAGTGGGCACGAGGCGTACGAAACATATAACATCCTTGTGTACGAAAAATACGAAAACATAACCACTGACTTTTAAAGTTATTCATTTATGAACACATGCAACCTTATAAAAATAACTTTCTTTCAGATAATTTCGAACATATACGCAGTCAACCATGATCCAAAAATCTGGAAGAATCCGTACGAGTTCAACATTTATCGTCACATCGATACAGACGGAAAGTTTGTTCCTTCAACGAAAGTAATCGCGTTTGGAATCGGATGCAGATCGTGTCTTGGTGAGAAACTCGGTCGTCTTGAAATCTTCTACTTTCTTGCTAACATGATTAAGAGGTTTGAAATCCTTCCTGATCCCGGGAGCAAAGATCTTCCTCCAATTAACGAGGGAGGCAACAGCATTCTTCATTTGCCAATCCATTTTAAAGTTGTTTTCAAACCCCGAGAAAACGAAGATTATTTTTCACTATAAATTACACCATGAACCAATTATATAGTTAAGATTTAGGTTTGGCGACAAGACAAAACACAAACACATTACAGATAATCTTCTGGATAAAACAAATCGACAGCGAGTGTATTTAGAACAAAGTCTTTGTATAAGATATTAGGTGAAGCAAGTATAACGTCTATATAGTGTTAACGATTTATTTATGATATAGTGGGGTGGGGGGAGATGGGGCACCTTTAACACATAATTTTCAAATAGCCTGATCGTGTTTTAAAGAATTAACAACGGCCTGTGGAAGTCGTAAGGAAGCGGTTTCATAATTCTTTGAATGTTCTTTGTTTACTACCAAATGAAAAGAGAAAACAAAATAAAAATGTGTCCTATCTTCCCCCACCCTACTATATGATATAGTTTAGTCGGGGAAAATGGGCCACCTTTTCGTTCTATTTTCCTGCCCCATTTGGTAGTAAAAAAAGAACATTTAAATAATTACAAAACCGCATCCTTACGACTCCCATAGACTGTTGTTTAATTGTTTAACAGATCAGGATATTTAGATATTATGTGCTAAATAGGTCACGTCTTACCCCACAGTACTCTAACGCACGTCATTTGTGTTGAATCCCGAAATGGTGTAAATTGTTAAGGGTAATTTTATGTTTTATGCAACCCTACGAATATTTGCGCCACGTTGGACTGCTGGCTACCATTTTTTTGCCTGCAATATTTGCTCTTGAAGTTCAAACAGTATTCTATTTTTTGTATTTGTATAAATCTGGGCTTATTTCTCTGTATATATCTTTTAGTGACCCTTGTAATAATAATAAATTTTATTTGTGTCTTCGATTACGATTGTTGAAGATTGTTAAAACAAAAAAAAGTTATATAGTAGAGTGGGGTTAGACGGCACCCTTAGGCACACATTTCGCAATATTTCTCCATACTAGTCTAAGTAATATTTCCAAAACTCAAAATTCCTTGATCTTTTTTTGTCTTTCTTTTATTTCAAGTTAAAGCCATGTTGATCCCGGCCTATTTTCTCTATTTGTGTATAGTAGTGTGGGGGAAGATGGGACACGGGACACGGGACACTTCTTGGGTGATACCACGAATTAGTTTTTGGGTGATACCACGAACTAGTGCTATCATTCTTTTATTACTTATAAAAAAAACTAAAAAAAAAGATATTAATTTGATTCACCGATCATTTAAAATGAGCAGCTTATTAGGTGCCCTTTTCAACCATTGAAAACATGTTGTACTCATTTAACCACGGCCTATACTATACAGTTGTTCTGGTTGTTGTTATTTCGGTGGCTTTTTTCACATATATATCTTAATATAAATACAAGCATTTATACTTTTTTTATATTTTATGGATAAGGTCCTTGTCAAGGACCTAAAATTTAGGCCAGATTTGACTCAGAAAGACATCCGGGGCCCATTTAAGTCCTTCGTGCGACCGGTGCCGCGATCGCAGCCAGACGCGTATTATTGGCACCATTTTTTATCCTCGTGTGCTTACGAGTTACCACACTTCAACTTTGTGTATGATTGGTAGCTGGCTATTTGATATGGCTTCGCCGTCGAACATTGAACCTGGGACACTTCGGTTTCAATGCAGGCGCCTAAACTTAGACTAAATTTATACTTCAGTTTCTTGATTGAATTGAAACAATAATATATATTCCTAAATTTTAGTCCAATTTTTCATCAAGTACATAAGCATTACTATACTTATCTTCATCGGGTATGAAAATACGTTGTCTATTTTTGACGTTCGTCCGTCTACCAATCGACACGACTTCATACTTTTATAAATGCTATTACTGATGCTATTACTGATACACGTCACAAATGGTAACCAAAAGCGTTTGTTGGTTAGCTGTGGTTTTTTTTTATTGAGCTTAAACTCGACTGTTGTAGTAAAAGGGTAATTAATATTAGGCTAACTATTATAATACGTGTTCACTCAGTAAGTCTTTGCTCTCTTGTCATATAACAGCCGAGTAGCCTACAGCATATCACGAGTAATGCAAGATCCTGTAATGTATGATTTCCGGTATATCAAGAGAACAGCAACCTTTTCATTCTGACTTTGTGTGCAACTAACATTGAGTCATGAAGGTTATATTTGCTGGATATGTCAAAACCGGTACGCAGTCGATAAGAGAGGCGTTACAAATTCTGGGTTACTCCACTTTCGACTATTTTGACAACTTCTGGTACTTAGAGAAGGAATGGACAAAGATACTAACAGAGGGCGGCTCTGTAGACGACTTTTGAAAAACGTATGAAGGTGTTGATGCAGTAACTGGTGTTCCATGTAATCAATTTTGGAAGGAACTACATGAAGCCTTCCCTGAAGCAAAGGTCTGTATGGTTATTACTAGACGGCTAAACTGAATGAAAGTACTGCTGCAGTTATGTTGTCGCTTAAAATTTGTCCGTGTGCTGTGTTGTCGCTCGTGTGCTAAGTTGTGGCTTAAATTTTGTACGTGTGCATGCTATTGCGCGTGCGCTGCAATGTCGATACGCATGTGCAGAAGGTTAACTCAAATATTATGACAACCTGGACCAATTTGTATACACCCTCTGTTAAAGACAGTCTGTGAACAGCGTTTACAATCTAAAATGTAAGTTTTTAGTTTAAAGCCTACACAAATGCAAGTCAAGTGTATTACAATTTATAAGTTTTGATTTTGCTTTTCGGGATAGAACAATATACGACTTCCTGTGCATGCAAATTTCATGTCCGAAGAAAGGGCATATCTTATAATTCCAGACGTTAATAATACCATATTAATCGTTTATAGATTATATTTACAACGAAAGTCGAAAAAAAATGGTTGAACAGCGTAGGAAGACAGTGTGAAGACTTTGAAAAGGACTTCAGTTACATAATAATGCAGATTACGACGTGATCCGGGTGGCGATACTTTTGCTTATCGAACAAAATTCGTAAGTGGAATAATTGGAGAACGTATTGTAGTATTCATCTCTAATGGACAATTTATGAAACAGGTAACATTACACTGGGAACATGGAGAGATTGGCCATGGTCAAAATTTATAATGAGTCGAACGATTCTACTGAGACTTTTTAGAACACATAATCAAGACGTCATTTAGGTAGACAAGACAACTGTCATACTTTGCGAGCAGCGAATGTGGTAATGGGCAGACAGCATCCTTCAATGTTACATGCAATTTATTTATACACAGAATGCTCCGAGAGAAAATCTTTTACTTTTTCGCTTAAGTGACGGTTGGGGTCCACTTTGCGACTTCTTGGGTAAAACTGTTCCGGACACGCCCTTTCCTCACAAGAATAAGGATGCCAGTTATCTGCAAGACGCCAGAGATAGACACCCAGTTATGCAACGAATGGCGAAAGAAATGAAAATCACACTAACCGTGTTTATAGCGTTGGTTTTGTTTGTAGTTTTTTACTTTAATGTTTAATTGAGTTAACCAGTGTTGTGACTTCTTACATCTTTGACTGCATAACTTCATTCAAACTTTGGTTTAAAATCGAATTGTTGTTTAAACCTTTCTGTTGGCCATGTGTTGATATATAGTAGGGTGGGGAAATATGGGACACCTTTAGCACATAATTTCCAAAAAACAATTTATAACGGTCTGTGGGAGTCGTGAGGATACGGTTTTATAATAGTTTTTTTTTATGTTTACTACCAAATGTGGCGAGAAAATAAAAAAGAAAAGGTGTCCCATCTTACCCCACCCTACTATATCATAACAGAACTGAAATGATCATTTTCCAAAGTCTTTTAAAAGCTTCGCGCTTATTCACATGGTTACAAAGGTTTATATTTAGATATATTTATGGTACTTAAACTGGTTGTTTCAAATCCTACCCCAGAACCAATATAGTAGAGTGGGGTAAGACGGGACCATTTTCTTGTCCCATTTGTTAGGGAAAACAGAAAAAAGAATATATCACGGTTTTGGGCAGTTGCGCGTTCTACTCTTTTTTTTATTTCTGTGCCCAAAACCGTGATACATTTTTTTTCTATTCACGTAAGGACCGCCAATTCCGTCCCCATTTCGCTTGGTCTCCATTGTAAAAGATAGGCGCACATTAGTTAGGAGGTTTTAGTTGTTTATTTTAAAAACTACACTAACTATTCCAGTTTATTAGGCTAGTTTAGTTATTTAGTAGGTTAACGCTTACAGTTTAGTGCTTGTTTACGAAAATTCAATTATTTAATAAATTTAATTAAAAACGGTCTGTTGGAAATATATATATCTATTTGGAAATAGGTATTTTACCTATAAATTGAAATTGGGTCAAAAAAACAAAGAAAAACTACATAAAACGCCCTGGATTCCATTGACTACAATAGTAAACGGGAACGAGTCGCGAAAGAAGAGAGTGTATCACCTCTCTCTTTTACCGACATAAGAGATGCGCGTTTTTTTCTTTTTTATTTCTGGGATTTACCGTTACGCACTAATGATATTGATTTATTCCAATAGACTTAAGGCTTGGAGGTGATAGGATTAATACAACAGTAACAAAATTACTAATACATGACTTTTTCTTTCCGCTTGTAGATTTATTCTATTCAAAGTTTTAGGTGTTTACAAAATGAGTACATTCAAATATCAACCTGTTAAGCAATATGAAGAAATTGATTTTCGATCTCATTTTACATTCAGTGGGGACGAAAAACGGATTAAAAATACCTTTAAAACAGAAAGTACTCAAACTTGCTTTGATTGCATCTGCACCAGTTTCGTGAAGTTCTTTGTGTTTTTATTTTTTTTAGTTACTTTTCCAATTTCTGGATTCTTTTGTTTGAAAATTGCTCACCAGTATGAAAGAATCATCATATATCGACTTGGGAGACTCATTCCAATTAAAGGTCCCGGTGTTGTGCTGGTGTTGCCATGTATTGACCACTGGAAGAAAGTAGACATGAGAACAAAAGCATTTAATGTGCCACCCTCCAAGCTATGTACAAGTGATGGCTGCATCATCTCCATTGGAGCCATTGTTCATTTCAGTATTCAGGATCCTCGCTTAATGAGTTTGTCTGTTCAAAACATGAACCATTCTATTAGAGATGCTTCACAAGGCTGCATGATGAATTTGCTCTGCAAGAAAACTTACAACGACATAAAAACGAAGCGACAAGGTTTGTCATACGACCTACAAGTCGATATCAACCAGTCAGCAAAGGAATGGGGTTTAGCTGTAAGCAGGGTTGAATTATCTGACATTACTTTAATTATGGCTCCACAGAATAAAACACCAGCATTCATGCCAATGTATGGAGCCCCACCGCCTCCGGAAACAGGAGATGCATTCACAGGTTCGGGAGTGGATAATTTCGGGGGTATTGCTCAATTTGCAACGCAACTGTTCGCGCAAGTTGCCAATGCTCAATCTCAACAAGCAAATGATGCGGAACCACCAACCAGTTCAACAATGGACAACTTGCTTCGTGTTTTAAAAACTGCAGTGAATGAAGAACTTGTGCAAGAGGTTGATACACTTTATCAATTCAACATAACCGGTATACAAGATGGAAATTTTTTCGCTGATTTAAGAACAGGATCTGGTGTGGTTGGTTTGGGTGTATGCAGCGAGTCTCCTGATGTTACTTTTTCCCTATCTATGTCTACACTGCAAAAGATAATTGCAGGTTCGGTAACTCCATATAATGCTTATATAGGTGGCCAGCTTCATATGGATGGGGACACAGACAAAGCCATGAAACTTGAAAAAGTTGTGAAAGATATTAAAATATAAACTTATTTCGGAGTGAAATAGTGATTAAAGGTATTGCAAATTATGCTTCACTGTGCACTTTATAAATGAGTTGCTTGTTTTTTTACCTGTATACCTCTAAAACAGAATTTGGTAAATTGCTAAAACTCAAAACTATTGATGAATATTCTATCACTTTGTTCTTTAAATGAATAAAATGAGTTGTATATTTGTTATTTTTATAATGGAAACCGTGGGGGAAATTTATATTTTCAAATGCAATTTTGTTGGGTTTTATCCACTTACTAGTGATAGTTATTACTATTCATAATGAAGCAATTGACAAGTAAAACTTCAAAAATAATCTAAAAATTGTGGTTATTAATATGATCATGAAAGGCTATTTTTTATTGGCATAATAAATTTGAGAAATACAACATTCACTGTTTTCATTTGTTGCAAATGGCACTCCTGGCTCTTTGGTGAGCAGTTCTAGCATCATACCCATGTTAGGTGTTGGTTGTTTGTACTATTGTCAGTATGTGTCACCTGTTTTATCAATAAACACAGAGAAGTCCAACTGCTGTCTTTGTGTGTCCAAAATAGAGCAAAAGCGGTGACTTTTGCAGTGGTTTCAAAACGAACTTGTTAGGTGTTGTTTGTGTTTTCCTTTTGTGGGAAGGCGAAAAACAGCCTCTATTTACCTTACCAAACACCTTTTGAAAAAATATATAAATTTACCCGCATTAAAAGACTTGTCTTTCACGTAATAATGGGTTGGTCTACTCGATATTTCTTTGTCTCTGGTCATTATTAAACCCAGTGTTTCAGAAAAAAAACCCCGCATGGATAGATAACTGTCATCCATCAGTTTCACATACCATGTACAGTAACTAAATAATGTGCAACTATATTGTAAACTTTACTTTAAAATTAAATTGAGTCAAATATACAATTGTCTTTTCGGGCACATTGTATTGGCTGTTTTACACATAATAATTTAACAGACGTATATGTTTGCCATTATCACAATATATTCTACTTATTTCAAAATATTTAAATGAAGCTTTTCAAGAAATTTAATATGTGGTGAGCATAACATGATAAAGACATTTAAAAACAATTGTGAAAATTAGAATAGCTACATATATGTAGATTTGTACAAGATTCCCAGCAAACAGTCA
>NW_004190643.1:0-2484 GCF_000224145.3 Ciona intestinalis
ATAAGGTTATTATTATTATTGCTATTATTATTAAATAAATGAGAAAAAATGTGCTTTGAAATGATCATTTTTTATACCTTAATTTTGCTGTAAACAATTCTATAATTTTAACATAAAATAGTTAATTTTAGAAAATTGATTGCTTAGTTTTTTAAAATAAATAAAAAATAAAGTTTTTACCCAGGCCAAAAGGCAACTAACCTGTAATTGGCCATTGGTTTTATTTGATCAAACGTTGCACTTTCTACTTGCTGGTATTTCCATATAGTAGTGCCAGCCATTCCAGTTGTTATAAGTTCATCCAATTTTGGATTAAATAAAATATGAGAAATTGATCTCATATTGGGATTTTCTGCCTTGCAAGTTGGGTTGAAATCCTTGTTGAATACCTAAGTGTTTTGTTAGCATGAGATGTAATTAACTATATTATCAAGATGATAATGGTTACTTTTTTATGTGTTTATGGCACGTCGCTGATACCATTTTTGACATATGTGTCCTTGTGTGAGACACTTAATAGCAATTTCTATAACAGTGGTCACTAATGAATTGTCTAAATTGTCAGCACACATACACAAACTTAGGACCGCCGTAAGCTGACACAAGGTGTATCAAACCGAACATACATTTAATAACAACTGTCGTTTTCCTGCCACATGAGGGTTCAATCATTTATTCAAAACAAATTAATGTAACTTACTTGAAGAGTAAAATCTTGACATATTGCAAAGTATATATTGTACTTCTCACAATATATCATTCGCTTAAGCAGTTTGTTTTGGTATTTTGGGTAAGTGAGCTCACGCTTACAATTTGGAGGTTTAATGTTATGTAACCAAACTGTAGCACCTCGTGTGTCGAGTATAACGAATCTAAATCGAATACAAAAATTATTAAGGCATATAGTTAACTTATAATATGCTATACTTACAACTATACTATTTTTTTATTCCTACAACTAACTATCATAATCAAATTTTGTACCAGTGTAAAAGCCTCATTTAAACCAAAAAAGCAATTTGCTAAGTTAGAACTTAGAAGTGTTAATGGCTGGCGTATATAATAGCATGTTGATTATTCTTACCACCATATATTGTGTTACTGTTGAATATAACAGAAAGACTGGGTACTAGTGAAGAATTCACGGATACATAGCACTATAGCAGAATAGGCTGGTGGAAAGTGTTAGAGGTTGGTGGTTACTGGTTAGGGGTTGATGTTAGGGGGTTAGTGGTTATATGGGTTAGTAGTTAGGGGTTAGTGGTTAACAAATATGAAGAAGATTCTTCACTAGCACCAATGAGTATTTTTAAGGTTCATCTTACTTTTGCATTCTGGAATTGTAAGTAACGTCAACAATTTCAGTAAATTTTCCATGCTGGTCGTATTTCTCGGTTAAAACAAAACCAAAGCTCAAGACATTACTATCCACGAGGTCTTCCTCTTGCAAGCGCATATTGCACAAATATTAGTGCACTTAAAATAAAACCCGATCAGCCGAACACCACCATTTGGTAAACGTAGTACACTAAACTAGAACAAAGATTCAAATACGAAAAACATTCGTGTTGAAAATGGGTAATACCCTATTTGTATACCAGTTTCCACGGTTACTTATAAAACAGAGATACATACAAAAAAATATGCCATTTTAAGGGGGTATGCAGAAAGTATACTTAGGTTTCTGCTTAATCATAGATTGGCTAAACGATGATCAAGCAAAAAATTAAGTAGCATGCAGAAAGTAGTCCACAAAAAATGTTATATCGTTTAACACGGAATTTTAATACATAACAACAGTAATCGCCTTTACCGCACACTTTGTTAGACCACAATATACTTTCGTATAATACTGTACTTTTCGTCTTTCATTAAATGAGTACCCGTAGAAGGAGATTTAAAACAAACGTCCCATTTTACCCGAGTTCCGTCTTCCCCCAACCTACTATACCTGTTGCGAGATATAACAGTTTCATACAGGCCTACCAACGCATGTAGTTTCTGTGTCTCCAAAGGGTTCACAGTTTTATACTCAAACATCCGGTGACATGACATATTTGTTCCAACAGTTAAATTTGTACCGGGCGCTATTGCGCAAAAGCACATATAACGGCGTGTAAAAGACTGGCACAGTTAGTTCATTCATTCATATGCATTCATACTAATTGGAAGACCAACCAGCGGGATGCTTATTCGCTTGCAGTAGATCAAGCGTGAAGAAAAGAAAAAAAGGAATCGGATTAAATGTTATGAAATTTTCCAGCAGTCCCATCGTTGTATGTTTTCACTCGCAAGTTGGTCATCGCTGCAAATATTTCATACAATGTCAAAATCTGTTCTTCAAGCAGTAGGTGAGTTTAAACTATAGATTAAAAAAGATTCAGTCTGACATGAGAGAGTTAAATTTATTCTTAATCTGGTATTGATTAAACTTACATACATAAATTAATTAATCTCTTTAATAATCATAAACGAGGTCATTTG
>NW_004190643.1:2534-10102 GCF_000224145.3 Ciona intestinalis
TTTTGGGATTTATTTATTTTCTTTTATGTACGGCTGATAATTTAGACAACCCATTAGTGACCACTGGGTTGGAGCAAATGCCGTTAAGTATCTTGCCCAAGGACACATTCGCCAACTATGGTAGCAGCGTCGAGCCTTGAACCTATTACCTCTGGGTTACAGGCAGGCGCGCTAACCACTATACCACGGCGCCGTTCATAAAGGCGAAATAGACCTACCAAAGTGTGTAGTTTCTGTGCTTCCAAAGGGTTCACAGTTTTATACTCAAACATCCGGTGACGTGACATATTTGTTCCAACAGTTAAATTTGTACCGGGCGCTATTGCGCAAAAACACCTATAACGGCGTGGCAAGACTGGCACAGTTAGTTCATTCATTTATATGCATTCATACTAATTGGAAGACCTCCCGGCGGGATGCTTATTCGCTTGCAGTAGATCAAGCGTGAAGAAAAGAAAAAAAGGAATCGGATTAAATGTTATGAAAGTTTCCAGCGCTCCTATAGTTGTATGTTTTAAACTGCAAGTTGGTCATTGCTGTAAATATTTCATACAATGTCAAAATCTGTTCTTCAAGCAGTAGGTGAGTTTTAACTATAGATTAAAAAAAAGGTCTATTCTGACATGAGAGAGTTAAATTTATTTTAACTGGTATTGATTAAACTTACATACGTAAATTGATTAATCTCTTCGATAATCATAACGAGGTCATTTGAATTAGATACAGCGAGGAAAAGAGAATTAGTCGTATTAAAATATAGTCTGGTAAAATATATATAGTACTGTGGGGGAAGGTGGGACAAGTCTAGCATATTATATCCAAACATCCTGATCGTGTTTTAAACAAATGACAATGGTCTGTGGGTGTCGTGAGGATATGGTTTTATAATTCTTTGAATGCTCTTTACTTACTACCAAATGTGACGAGAAATTAGAATGAAAACGTGTCCCATCTACCCCCATCCTACTATATTGAAATTATGTGTTAAGAAGATTGCTTATTTTTCATGATATGAATAAATGTCTCCTTGGTTACGATAACGAAGAACAGGCGAGTTTAAAAGCGAAAAAACGGGTATAGTATCGGTAAAACAGCATTTGTTAAAACCAACTCTATACTAACTTTGGTTAAAATACGCGGCTTGATAAAACACAGAAAACAATAGCGTTTTGAATAAAAAGCGTGTCGTTACACATTACAAACAATATCATATCTGTTTTTACTTTTACCACATTTATTTAGGTTGGGTATTTTCCTTGGGGTGTTGTGGCGCTACTATTGGTGTCACTTTGTCGCATAAATGGAAGAAGAATACTGTGGAAGGAATTCATCATTCAGTGTTAGATTCTGTGTCAAATGTCGCAGGGCTTTGGGACTTTTGCCAGGTTTTTCCTTCAGGCCAAACTCAGTGTTGGCCGATTGCCGCTACATCTGTTCCAGGTAAATATAAAGACCGTATTTGTGCGTTTAATAGGATTTAGACTGCGCTGCTTTTATGCGGCCTGTTGAAATTTGAAGGAAAACCCACAGTTAATACCAGTGGGAGTCCGTAGCGCGCTCGTTAATGTTTCTAGAGCACGTTACATAAACAGACATTTTGCAGCGCTTCTACTTTTCTGTCGCATTCTGATGATATTTGGCATACTGTTGGGGTGCGTGGCTGGATTTTTGACAATCTGTTCCTTCAAATGCACAACTCTTGGACCAGAAGCACGACACGCGAGAGAAAAACTTTCCTTGTATTGTGGGTTGATGAACTTGTTGTCGGGTAACGCAGTTTGTTAGGAGTTTATTATGATAAACAACTGTTACCGTTTAAATGGGTAGCTATAATCAAAGAGTAGCATACCACATGGATAAGTCACGGTTATCGAACATTACTTTTTAACCAATTTCCTAATGACATTGCGATCAAAGACTAAAACTATAATATTTCGCATGAACAGAAAACAAAGAATAAAACACAAAAAATATTGGTTTGAAGATAGTTAACTATACAAGGTCTATCTTTTTGCTATTTTAACTTTAATTCACAAACGTGGTAGGAATCTGCGTCGTGGTAGCGACCTCTAGCTACATTTATGAAACACTGAACACGCCACCTAGTGTCGACCCAAGAGGTCAATCTGTGATGAACGAAGTTAGCGAAGCGGCTCAGGTGACTTTATTTTCAATCATAACATTTCTTTCTAATTTTTAATCTCAACACTACTTTCCTATAAATCGGGCAGCATTGTACATTGTGTCAAAAAAATGAAGAATGGTGGAAGTTAGGACACCTTAACACATAATATTCCAATATTCTCATCGTGTTTTAAACAATTAACAACAGTCTTTGGTAGTCGTGAGGATATACGGTATTGTAATTCTTTGAGCGTTCATTGTTTACTACCAAATGGAACAAGAAAATAAAAAGGTGTCCCATCTTTCCCTACCCCACGTTATATGATTTACTCAGTGTTCCTATTACATTGTGTCCAAAATAAATGGCCTGTCACTAAATTCTCTTTTATGCTGCCCAAAAAAATTATGACTATGCTGCTGATAGGTTAACTATATACGTTTTACTTCATGCAGATATCTTTGGCGTTCAGTATAATATGGTGCCTTGCGTCGGTCGTTATGATAGCTGGTTCAACAACTACAGCAGAACCAAAAGTAAAATATCATTACCCAACCAAACCGATTCCAATGCAAGAATATGTATAAATAAAGCTGGGTATAACTCCTTATATCGCCAATACATAAACGGTTGCGACAGCACGACGCTGAACATTTTCAAAATCGTTTCATTTTTGACGTTTGTCTATAACGTGGCTAAAAAAACTTGACGCAATAAAGAAACGTGTAGCCATACACACCTGCTGCCACATTAAATTAATGCCACAGTCGTTAAACACCGATGTTCACGGCCTATACTAAACATATCTCTATAGTAGGCCATAACGTGTTCTGGTTTATACACCTCGTGCCCGATTACGAGTAACCAAGTATGTTACTTTGTTGGTGGTTTTTTTGGGGGGGTAGTTTGTTTTAATAAACTGGAACAGAAAACACAGATTTTAATTGGATTTTGCGTGGGTGGCATCGGGGGAGGAAATTTGCTGAATAAGATATTTGACTTGCAGTGGCTTTTGTTGTTCTTGTTGGGAGAAAGTTAACATGGTGTCGACAAGCAACGATTTTAACGACTGTTCTTTACTTGTTTGTATCAATTACATTGGAACAAAATTTGCGATGTTTTAGACTTTTTCTGTAAAATTGTTTCTGTAAAGTGCAGCGGTCCAACAATATAGTAGGGTGTGGGAAGACAGGACACCTTTAGCACACAATATCCAAATATCCTGATCTTGTTTCAAACAATTAACAACGGTATGTGAGTCGTAAGGATTAGGTTCAATAATTCATTTAATTTTCTTTGTTTACAACCAAATGGGACGAGAAAATTGAATGAAAAGGCATCCTACCTCCCCCACACTACTATATATTCCGACAACATTTATAAGTGTGTCTTTTCAAATCAAATTTATTGTCGAAAAAACTTTTATTTTAACAGCAAATCAAATAACGAGCACCATAGAACTTCAAATTAATTACAAACAAGCGAAATACACTTTGCATATTTTTATTCTTTCAGTCTATTAGTTCGGCTATATGCCCAACTAATACCAAATGCCATATCCCCAAAAGGGCGGCATCAGCTATATACAAGCGTATCTATATGCAGGCGTAAAACCATAAATTGCTATCAAACGCATATGAAACCTAAACAACGTTCTAATTATCATTAAATAGAAATTCACTGTTTAAATATTTGTTTTCAATTTCTAAAATGGTCCTTAATGCTCAAGTATCCACAAATATTTCAAATAAGCTGAGAGTTGATTGGATTAAAGTTCAGCTCATTGTTAAAAAGTATCTCATGTTCTTCTGTGAAAAGTTATGTGATGGTCAAGGTGGGGTAAAATAGGACACATTTAAAATGGGATGGGGTAAAATGGGATATGTTAATTCTCTTTACTCGCCACAGTTGGTACTAAACAAAGACAATTTACAGAAATAAATAACCGCGTATGGCCTCGCGTAATAGCGTAGTTACTTGTTCAAAACACGCTTATGCTATGTGGAATTTAGGTGCTAACCGTATCCCACCTTACCCCACACTATGTAATTATGAATGTGGTTAATTAGGGAACACTTTTTATACGTCAGAACTAACATACTTTTACAAGTTGTTTTCTTCATGCTCACCGATGTCATCTTCGACAACCTCATCCGGCTTCATCCAATCCATGACCTTAACAATCCACACTTTATCCTTTGGGGCAAAAAAGCACCTAAAACATATACTGTTACATACGGTGAAATGTAATGCGTTGTTATGGAAGTTTAGTCCTGTGAAATCATAGAAACAAGTAAAAACAGTTGCCTGTTTTAATGTTTGCATGCTCTTATAGCATACCACTTAAAAACCTGCTTTTTGTCTAAGTTTGTATTACGTGGCTAGACAAAGTATTAAACACCATTGTTATGTTATTAAATCTATAATATAGTGAAGTGGGGTAAGATGGGACACCTTTCCATTTTATTTTCTCGTCCCATTTGGTAGTCAACAAAAAAACTTTCAAAGAATTATAAAACCTTATGCTTGCGAATCTTATAGACCGTTGTTAATTGTGTAAAACACAATCAGGATATTTAATTTGGACATGCGTGATAAAGGTGTCTCATCTTACCCTACTATAGCTATTTTGGCGTATAATACAATAACCATACAAGAGCGACTGAGTTGAATCTAATGTTGTTAAAATAATGCTGTCTGTAATAAACTAACTTATTCATTTAGCTTTAGCAAACTAAAACAACGGATATACACAAACAAAATAAACGATAATACATCGCAACCTTGAGTCACAAACAACTTTACAAACCAAACTAAACTGATGACTGGTAAAACAACACGGCACAACAAAGCGTTAACTACTCGGCGCGTGCTGCAGGAAAAGCGCCGGAATGCTACAGCGAGGCGAGGTAGCAAATGAAACACTATCACAGTGAGTTCTTTATATCGTGTTGCGTTCACTGCGAACATTGTAATATAGTGGGGTAAGATGGGACACCTTCAGAACATAATATCGAAATATCTTGATCATGTTTTAAACAATAAACAACGGTCTATATGCAAGTCGTAAGAATACGGTTTTAGAATTCTTTAAATGTTCTTCGTTTACTACCAAATAGTACGAGAATATAAAATGAAAATATGTTCTATCTTTCCCAGTGTATATGTGCACTTTTCGATTGATAGAAATCGGATGATATACACGCTTGCCGGCCATATACGTAACTTGCTGCAAGATTAACTGCAGGTAATTAATCAACTGTCTTTGACACAAGTGACCGTGTCGAGGTAACGAGTGCCAAGAAGAGACGCGCTTTTACGAAACGCAATAAAGAAAGAAATTGATTAACATCGCGTGCAAGAGCAGTATAAATGCAGCTTACCAATGTACCATGTCGCCCCTGCATATTTTTTAGATGAACGCATTTCTTTGAACAGCTGAGTTTATTATACAACCCCACTAAACCTTTTTTAAATCGAAAAATGCCTTTTTCAATTTCTTATAAAATTCGACTGTTGCTTTAGCAAAAACCCACTTACATGTAAATAACCGCAAAAATAAAAGCTCCCGCGCAATCCCCCACCCACCACACCCAGTGATAATTCCATGCCCGACCACCAAGAACCACAGCAGGACCAAACGCACGGGATGGATTTAAACAGCCCGCACCGATCCACTTTCTGTAAAAAAAAACGTTCAATCAAAATCGCTTTGACAGGACTTGGCAATAGTTACATTAAAGTGCACAAACATTCTGGCGTGTTCACGCGGTTTTACCCCCGAGGGCAGAATAAAATATCAGAATTTTAAAAGAACCTTATCCCTAGCGATACATACGCTAAACATACCCTGCAATAATTCCTTGAAACACGGTCAAACCAATCGCCAATGGCCCAGTCGCTTGGTTGTACGTCTTATCCACTACCATAGTGACGGTGAAGAACACCATACATCCTGTTATCATTACTTCACAACACAGTATCGCTGAAATATTTGCATCGTCGGGAATTAAAAACGGTCCAGGCTCGTCATTTTTAATTGCCTGTAAAAAGTAAGTTATAGAGTACATTCGTGCATTGAATTAATGGACAATTTACCTGAGCTATTACAGCACCCAGAATTGAGCCCAGGCATTGCATTATGATGTACGGAAGTAGCAACCATGGAGATAGAACACCCGCTACAGCCAACCCGACGGATATTGCAGGATTGAAATTAATAACACTGAAAAGTAAACAATCGAGTCAGTGGCCACTAGGTTTTTAGGTCCGATAAAAACATTTGTTCAAATGCGTAAGCTATATGCTTGACTGAGTCGCAGCGAAACAAAGTTAATACCAAAATATTCTCATTGCGTTTTAAACAATAAACAACAGTATATGGGAGTTGTGAGGATATGGTTTAGTAATTCTTTAAATGTTCTTTGTTTACTACCAAATGGAACAAGAAAATAGAATAAAAAGGTGTCCCATTTTCCCCCACCCTACTATATAAATGTTAGCTACACATACCATATATTCCAAAACAGTACAATAAACATCCATACAGCGAAACCAGCTTGAAAAGCAGGCATGAAAGTCGAAACCAAATAATCTGCTGCCCATTCTTGTGGTTGTATTGTACTGCAAGTAAAAATGTATTAGAACTTGAAAAAGGTTTGTATAGCAGAAAAACAGTGCGCAATTTCACATTTTTTAGTAATTAAAATACGTTTTTATTTATAGCATTTAAACACGTGTTATTCATTTACTATTTTGTCCAATAAAAAATAGGGTCACGGTACTTACCGATTTAAAGCGCTATAATGTATTGGTATGTTGGTAGCAACGACCATTGAGCCCCAAAATGTGTGCAATATCATTGTGAAAAATTCCGCCAATAGAGGTTGTGCAAGTCCAATATAAATCTTGGCACGAGACGACTCTTTCCATTTTTGTTGCAAGGTTTTCTTTTCTGCAGTCATCTTAGGCACAACGGCTCTCCTGCTGGAACAACCTGCTGCAATGCAAAAACATACTACCTGTTATTTGACTTTTTTTGCATTTCTGTCCTCCAACCATGCGTGCCTCACTCGCTGTAAAAATCAAACAGAGATTGCTATCATCGCTGCAAATTATGTGACTTACACATATAGAACAAACAAAAGTTACTACCATTGCTTTACCAACTTATGTGACTTATACGTTCTCATCAACATTAAAAATGTATCTAGTATTCCTGCTGTAGAAAGAAGCTAGTCTCTCTGTTGACATTTTTTGTCGAAACAATTCTTGGTACCGCTGTTCGTTGTCTTAATATGCTGCTTACGTGCTATACACGGGTTCATGATTTATACTGAAATCACACGCTTTCGACTGCAGCTATATTAGCGGAACTAATACTAAACGTACAGAACAATATAGTGTCACGTATTTGTCTAAATAAGTATCCTTCCTATTAATTCCA
>NW_004190643.1:10392-11740 GCF_000224145.3 Ciona intestinalis
ATTGCTTACCAACTTATGTGACTTACACGTTCTCATTAACATTAAAAATGTATCTAGTATTTCTGCTGTAGAAAGAAGCTATATAGTCTCTCTGTTGACATTTTTGTCGAAACAATTCTTGGTACCGCTGTTCGCTGTCTTAATATGCTGCCTACGTGCTATATACACACGGGTTCATGATTTATGCTGAAATCACAGGCTTTCGACTGCAGCTATATTAGCGGAACTAATACTAAACGTACAGAATAATATAGTGTCACGTATTCGTCTAAATAAGTATCCTTCCTATAATTCCTGTTGTCACGGTCTATACATAACCATCGACTTTTTACACGTTGTAACGGAACCTTATTTAATTCGCTAAAACGCAACAATTAAAGGGGAATTAGTATTCAATAAATTGGGTATCCTAGCTTGCATTTAAAATGTGAGAGCCTACCGAGCTAAAGAATGGAACTATATACGTGATAAGCGAGACTGCTCTTTGTATACTTTTTTCGTACGCACCATTTTTTACTGCATTTACTCTTTTTGTCGAATAATGTTCTTTGCATCACGGTCGTTACCGTGCTAATGTTTTAACGTTGTGTATTTAATTAATTGTGGCTTATAAGCCAACTAAAAACATAGTGGTATCTTGATCATCAAATGCAACCAAAAAAGTAATAATAACCGTTGTAGTTTAAGAATGTCTTTATAATATATATTTATACCCTCAAGGACAATATAAAAAGTTCCATTAAACAAGATAATATATATTTATACCCTCAAGGACAATATAAAAAGTACCATTAAACAAGATAAGATTTACGATGAAACAGCATCAAACGAATTGCAGAATCAACCTATTTGCTGCTCTGGGTGCGTAAACAAAAGCCATGCGCGAAACTGAAATCATAGTATACTATGCTGAAATACTTCCCTTTTCACACAACAACAACAACAAACAGTTAAAGCATTGTACTCTATCCGCTGAAGCGTTAACATAGCCCCGTTTCACTACACCGGTTTTAAACGTTTAGCGTAAGACTGCTGTGTATTGCCTAGCCTAAAACTCGACCGATACAAGTATCTTTTTAGGTGTATGTAAAAGTTGTTTGTGTCGATTATATTTCAATAGCAAAAGGTGTCTTAATCAAAGAAGTCAACAGTGGTATTCATTCTACAGACCTACCAACTGAAATGATACCTTATATCAATCATAGGGTTTTTACACACTGTCAGCAATCTGATACTCCTAATCATAGCTTTTGTCTGTAAAGGCTATGTCCTATTCAAATCGCTACATCATATCTCTAGTCATGAAGTGTTTTGATTTCGGTTTGAATCACTCTTAAGGTACACGTCA
>NW_004190644.1:0-10983 GCF_000224145.3 Ciona intestinalis
TATGAATATATTTTGTACTTGCTTGGCATGTTATGGAACACGAGCAGGTTGTCCAATCTGCTACAGGCATGGCTTGTTTCTGAACAAGTGACTGCATGTTGGTAACATGTTTTGGCCATTTACATTCACTTGTCACTATCAGCTACTGTTTGGGTACTAATACCATTAGACCCATCACAAAATTTAACGCATACAAACTACTGCTTCATGTTTTATTTTTCTGCGGATTTACTACAAGTTAGCAATGTATTAAAACAAAAGCAATGTATGCAACAAACTTTTTTCATTTCACTGGATACTTTAAGCAACAAGTAAGATTTCTGCAAACCAATTTTATGTTATCCGATATATTGATGGGCAGCGTTTTGTGGCCGCCGGTCTTGGGCGTTCGACTTCCGCCCACTCGGCTTCCACAAAACGCCGCTGAATGGGTTCTATGTCGCCAGCTCCTGCAATTTTATGTATCCCGACTTGACTTATTAAAAAAATTGGCCGCCGCGTCGTCTATCTTTAAGACCTTGTGCTTGACTCTGAGGGCCATTTGTACGTGTTATTTAAAAATTATCATTTTGCTTGTGTGAGGGTTATGCAAAAATCAACATTTTGCTTGTGTAAGGGGTACGTGTTTTTTAGAAATTATTGCTTACTTGTGCGAGGGTGTATATGTTGTGCAAAATTAATCATGTTACTTGTGTGAAGAGGGTACGTGTTATTTAAAAATGATTATTTACTTGTGCAAGGGGGTGTTATATGTTTACTTGTGTAAGGGTACGTGTTATTTAAAAATTATCATTTTACTTGTAGGGTACGTGTTATTTAAAAATGAATATTTAATTGTGTAAGGGTATTATATGTTGTGCAAAAACGATCATTTTACTTGTGTAAGGTAAGTGTTATTTAAAAATGGTCACTTTACTTGTGTAGGGGTACGTGTTGTGCAAAATTGATTATTTTACTTGTGTGATGAGGGTAGGTGTTATTTAAAAATGATTATTTTGCTTGTTTAAAAAACTTGTGTGAGGGTACTACGTGTTATTCAAAAATTAACATTTTACTTGTGTGAAGGTATACGTACGTGTTGTGCAAAATTTAACATTTTAGTTGTGTAAGGAGCCTGTTTGAAAGTTAAAAATTCACATTTTGAACCACTAATTGGTATATAAATTGTATAGATAAAATCTGTCATTTCACTTTAAAAACTGCCACGACATTAAAAATTCACATTTTGAACCACTAATTGGTATATAGATTATATAAATAAAATCTGTCATTTCACTTTGTTATTAACTGCGTCATGCCGTGCGTCATAACTAATGTTACCGTAATCCTATGGCGTATAGAGCAGGTGTCAATAACTAATTAGAGAATTTGTTTATTTAAATAAATACCATTCAGTGGACAGCAAATCCAATGGCTAATATTTATTTTATATTCATCCCCTTCAAAAACTTTTGAAAAAGTAGTAATATTTGTGTTATTCGAATTTTTCATTTAAATATACTAAGGCTTATTTTACAAACTGATACAACATATATTAGGGTGGGGTAAGGTGATTTCTTCTGTATTAAATATAGCGAACGCTTTTTATTTTTTTCCTATCAAATTAGTTTTATGAGAACAGTTGAGATATACTCTTACCCCTTCCTAGAGTGTACTTAAGCTTGGCGGGTTCACACTAGAGCTAATGGCGGGCGATTTTTAAAGCACAGCTGCGGTTTTGTGTGAAAATGACAAAATTTCGAACAGAAATAATTTCCTTTAGTAACATTATTGTATCAAATGAGTGTTAAAGAGGCACATACAAACAAAAAAAAAAATTGTATATGGATAGATGCTCAAATGTGATCTAAAGGTTACATTACAGCACATTTCACAAAGATCTTTAAAAAAATACGTCAACTAGAAGCGGTGGAACAGTACATGAAAGTTCCCATAAGTAAGCCTGACCGAAATTTAATCTCTTTTAGTTTAAAAAATTCACGTGACATTTTAGTTTTACTATGAGAAATCTCATGCGGCCTTATCGACAACCAGCATACCCAATGAATTCTACTTCGGTTATACGGAATAAAAATAAATTGCTTATTTTCTAATGTCATGTTTGCCCACAGTCGCTTAACTGAGAGACCGCTTTTCATACATTGTGCCACAGCTGGATCAGCAAACATGATTTGCTTGTTGTTTTTTAAAAAAGAACTTCCTCTTTGTTTTGGTTGCAATCCAGTGACTGCATGTAACGAAGAAATGCTGTTTGCCACCGACCCATGTCTGCCTTGATATTTGTTCGGCTTAGGGTGCCTGCGTGGTAGTTCATCACATACAAATGATGAAGGTAACTTTCTCTATTTTGTCTTTTTGAGGTTTTTGATACCCGGATACCTTCTTCATGTCTTCCCGAAATTTTGTTCTACAGACTGTAATACTTCTTCGGCTTCCAACAAAGCCTGTTGAGAAGTAACATCATACAAGATATTTTTTATTCTGTTAATCCTTTCCACCAGCTGTTTAATAGTTAGTTTGGATGGTTTATTGTCATCAGATAACAATAATGTTGGTGGCAATAACCAAGTAAAATTCCATGGTGTACTTCCTGAGGAAGTTTCTATGGCAGCTGAATGCCTCTGCGGAGCACCGCTTCTGCGATTGAGACCGGGACCGGAAAAATTCTTCCATTTGTTGGCTTATGCCGGTATTGCCTGGTCGGCCGGTTGTTATTTCAGAATCCATATTTTGCTGGTTATGATATTCTTCTTCTACTCTTAAGATTTCTTCGACTTCCTCTGCAGTTAACTCTTCTAAAGTGGCGTGTTCGTCTTCTGGGTCCGGCTTTATATTGGTTTGTAATCTGGCTTTTTTGTTGGCCCGGGCACGATTCATTTTTCTGATGGTGGCCCACCGGAGCCATGTGAGGAGCAATCCGACTCTTCGCAGCAAAAATAAAATATACAATGGGCCCAGCAAAGACGAATCCTGTTTCGCAAAGTAAAGTAATTTTTTATCGGCATCAGAAAATTTATAATAAGCCTCAGGGCCGTATCTATCGTAAGCCTCGTCGTGCTCTTTGCAAGGAATTATTTGTTCATCAACTGAGTGTGGCTTTGTTCTGGTTGAATTTTGATACATTCATTCCTGACTGCATTCAAGACAGGTTGTATTTTAAAAAGTTTAGTTTCTGATATCGCGCTTCAATGATATAGAATCTGCAATTGGTGGGAGTCTCATTTCTTTGGACCGTCAATATGAAGGCAGTCGCTAAATGCTCATTTCGATTTGAATTCCAATGTACATATGACACCTATCGTTTGTGCGTACTACAAATAGTTCGTATTCGGATCGAATCTATATTGTCCTTTTGAAGCTGAAAATTACTCTCGGTAACAGGAATATTTCTTTTCCTCCACCGATAATTTGTTCTCTCTTCACTTTGTCTGGTACATCGCATGTTTTGTCAATGCCGAGTATAATAGATTTTCCATTCAAAAATCGTTTAACATCTTGTATTATTTCCTGTTGTATGGAAATGCTGAAAATGGATGAGATTTGGGGCATCTTACAACTTGAACGAAGGAGGTGGGTTTGCAGGTATATTTATCCGCAACAATATTTCAGAATATAAACTTTTCTGTGTGTGTGTACTTAAAATTGTGCATTTGTTGTTTGTTTCTGAGCCGTTCTGTTTAATCATCATTGCTTTAACTATATACCTAAACATATCAGGGAACTGAAGACCACGTGACAAACAACTTTCGGCGTTATGCATTATTTAGACAGATATTGATTTCATATCATTTTCAATGTCTTCCACATTTTGTGCAAATTTTATCAACTTAACCATATATTTAAGGTACATCGCATGTTTTGTCAATGCCAAGTATAATAGATTTTCCATTCAAAAATCGTTCAACATCTTGTATTATTTCTTGTTGTAGGGAAATGCTGAAAATGGATGAGATTTGGGGCATCTTACAACTTGAACGAAGGAGGTGGTTTGCACTGTTTGCAGGTATATTTATCCGCAACAATATTTCAGAATATAAACTTTTCTGTGTGTGTGTACGTTTCTGGGCCGTTCTGTTTAATCATCATTGCTTTAACTATAGATACCTAAACATATCAAGGAACTGAAGACCACGGCGTGACAAACAACTTTCGGCGTTATGCATTATTTAGACAGATATTGATTTCATATCATTTGCAATGTCTTCCACATTTTGTGCAAATTTTATCAACAACTTATAAAATGGATGAGATTTGGGGCATCTTACAACTTGAACGAAGGAGGTGGTTTGCACTGTTTGCAGGTATATTTATCCGCAACAATATTTCAGAATATAAACTTTTCTGTGTGTGTGTACGTTTCTGGGCCGTTCTGTTTAATCATCATTGCTTTAACTATAATACCTAAACATATCAGGGAACTGAAGACCACGCGTGACAAACAACTTTCGGCGTTATGCATTATTTAGACAGATATTGATTTCATATCATTTGCAATGTCTTCCACATTTTGTGCAAATTTTATCAACAACTTATATACCATATATTTAAATTTATCTCCAAATAACTGGTTTAGACAGACCACGCTTGACTGAATCCGTGTTCGGGCACATATCTGTAGTATTGACGCTGATGATCGTATGTGCCAATACGGTATGCTGTTACGGTCACCTATGTGTCTAATTTTGTGAGATGTATGTTACTGAGTTTTACATTTCGCCGGTAGGAGACCTTTATTTGGTGGTTACCTTTAGAAAAGTTTTAGTAACGTTTAGAGTTTTAATCATGGGCATTAATGGCTAATTAAGGAAGAAGAAAAGATGAGGCATGGTAGCTTTTAAGATGATAAGTATCACATTTTGCTGTGTTTATAAGAATTGTAGTTACGCATTTTATAACCCAGAAAACTTAATAGCATATAAACAAGATAGTTTTAAAGCAGATAATCATACAAGGGGGGCTTATAAGTTATAGGAATATCCTCATTTCTGTATATAAGCTGGAGAATCACTAGGCATGCCTCTAATTGATAGATGTTACAGTGCCAACAGGCAGTGAAATTTCAGCCAACAGATTAAGCAGTGCTATTGATAAATAAGAAAATATATGAATTTGAATCTCATTGTATAATCCATTCTGTACTAGTTTACTTTTTCAGAGACACTAGAATACTGAAGCCTTTGAGGGTTAATTACTAAAGCCAACCAATGGTGCAGCTTGCACCAGCAAGAATTACTCATCATACAAAGTTTATTGGATCAATGGACTTTTTAAATCATCCAAATTTAAATATTGGATCAATGGACTTTTTAAATCATCCAAATTTAAATTTACAACTATTCACTTACAAATTGTATTCACTTTATAAAATAGAAACCACTAATAAGTAACAGATCAAGTGAATATGTGTTATTTTTTTAAATTCTTTGATCAGTCCAGGAATATGATACTTTTTATATTTTTAAATTTGAATCTCATTGTATAATCCATTCTGTACTAGTTTACTTTTTCAAAGACACTAGAATACTGAAGCCTTTGAGGGTTAATTAATAAAGCCATCCATTGGTGCAGCTTGCACCAGCAAGATTTACTCATCATACAGAGTTTATTGGATCAATGGACTAAATCATCCAAATTTAAATTTACAATTATTCACTTACAAATTGTATTCACTTTATAAAATAGAAACCACTAATAAGTAACAGATCAAGTGAATATGTGTTATATTTTTAAATTCTTTGATCAGTGAATATGATACTTTTTTATATTTTTAATGGAAATGAACAGTCCAGGAATATGATACTTTTTTTTATATTTTTA
The DNA here is from genome assembly GCF_000224145.3 of Ciona intestinalis. Lineage (NCBI taxonomy): Eukaryota > Metazoa > Chordata > Ascidiacea > Phlebobranchia > Cionidae > Ciona > Ciona intestinalis. Next base: position 5,818 of record NW_004190644.1, read on the forward strand.
ATGGAAATAAAAGTTCAGTCACAATTGTGCAAAATCTTTGTTTCAAGTAATTGTTCATTGAAAGTAGTTGTTCACAGATGTCCAAGCTTTTTTCGTGCAGTGAGAAGAAGTGTTATCATCTTAATTTGTTTTATCGCTTTTCATTGCCATATCACATTCACACCATACCCCACCTGCAAAATTTTGTGGATCTCAGTCAGTGTTTTTCATCATGTTTCTCAAAAAAATAAATCTATACTAATGCTTCAGCAAGTTATTTGGATCTCAGTCAGTGTTTTTCATCATGTTTCTCAAAAAAATAAATCTATACTAATGCTTCAGCAAGTTATTTGTTATGATCATTTACTAAGTATTCAAAGATAGCTCTGCTAAGACATCCTGACTCTATTGCCACCAAATTACCAAATACAGATGATGTGTATTTATACCATTGCCTGGACGATCATGCACCACCTCAGTCTTACTGTTAAGAACACAAATATTCAATCTCCACAGGAAAAAATTCTTTAAACTCATTTAAATACTGATTTTGAAACTGAGAGTAAGCAATGTCTGGATCTGATTCATCTAGTATAATACTAATATCCAATTAATAGGTTTTGGTTAAAACTTGCAATGTTACCTGGGCTTAAACTCTTGAAGTAAGTTTGGTCGGATTTATGTGAATTCTCGTGTTTATTGCTTGAATAACTGGCAGGTGATCTGATATTGAGTCTGCTGTTATAAGTGCTGCTTTAATGTGTGAACTGTCAACTGTAGTCCAGATGTGATCTCTATTGCTGTTGTTGCACGTGTGTCTGTGATTTTAGTTGGTCTATTTATAATTGACTGATAGCAGTTGATCATGCATTTTCTCAACAAAATCAGATGTGTGTTGGTTGTTGTCATTAAGCAAATCATAATTAAAGTCTCCCATAAAAATGCATTTAGAACTTCTAGTTTGTCCAGTGTTGAACAAAGATGGTTTTGAAATTCAAGGTTGATTTAAGATACTAATCCAGGTGACCTGGATTACTCCACAAAAAAGGGAACTTGTCTGTGACGGGTTGTTGAACAGGACCAGAGTTAATATTAGTTAGGGTGGTAGCAAATAAGGATTCAGAAACTTTTTCATCCATAATTGAAAATTTATTCTGGATTTGGGTGGTAGCAAATAAGGATTCAAAAACTTTTTCATCCATAATTGAAAATTTATTCTGGATTTTATGTACATCCCAACTCCACCACCTCTACTGTTAGTTCGACTGTTTGATGATAGAAAAGTGTAGCCATTTAAGGTGCTATAAGGACCTGATTGGTTTCCTACTATCCAAGTTTCAGTCACTGCTATGATATCTGGTTGAAAATTTAATGAAGCGATTAGCGATTCTTGTTTTAGAAGTTGTTTTGGATGTTTATAGACTTAGGGTATGCAGAAAGTATAATCACCTTAGATCAAAATTCCTTGTTGGCATAGCAACGATTTAAACGGTATGCAGAAAGTATAATCAAAGTTAATTATCGATTTTTGATTGACGATTATCGTCAAAAAGTTAAACAGCGAAATCGGCCGTTTAAGTGTCTGGCGGAATTGCAAATTGGCATTTTTCAGAGTAGGTAACGCGATATAAGGTCGATTTCGGCAGTTGTAGGTCATAACTGATTGGCAAAAAAGCGCGCCAAAAAAGAAGTTTGTGGTAGCCGGATTTTTTAGAGAAATTAGAACGTTGTTACTTCAGATACGGCGTGTTTTACACGTGAGTATGTGCGTACGTACAGTTGCCAAAATCATTCTCAAATTAGTCAGAGTCTACATAATATAAGTATGTTCTCATACCCCAGATAGCTAAATTTAGTTGTTGTTTTTTTTACTGTAGAAGAAAGGTTTGTTTTAGATTTAATAAAGTTACTTTTACAAAGTAGTATTCTTAATATCTGTTTAAAAATGTTCCGCGCTCGGCACCTTTTGTTAAGGGTAAAAGCGCGCCAAAAAAGAAGTTTGTGGTAGCCGGATTTTTTAGAGAAATTAGAACGTTGTTACTTCAGATACGGCGTGTTTTACACGTGAGTATGTGCGTACGTACAGTTGCCAAAATCATTCTCAAATTAGTCAGAGTCTACATAATATAAGTATGTTCTCATACCCCAGATAGCTAAATTTAGTTGTTGTTTTTTTTACTGTAGAAGAAAGGTTTGTTTTAGATTTAATAAAGTTACTTTTACAAAGTAGTATTCTTAATATCTGTTTAAAAATGTTCCGCGCTCGGCACCTTTTGTTAAGGGTGGAGGAGATGCTGAACCTAAAAATGTTCCGCGCTCGGCACCTTTTGTTAAGGGTGGAGGAGATGCTGAACCTAGTGTGCGGCGTCAGCGTCTGCTCGACCGGCAAAACCCTATGCAAGTGCACACTGAGGAGGAGTTTCGATCTCGGTACCGATTCTCCAAATGTGTTTTCCTTAACCTGCTTGGTATTTTGCTTCCCAGTTTGCAGGTACGCAGCCAGGCCACCCCACCAATGTTTTCAGCTTTTGGTGTGCTCTATGTTATTGAATTTCCAGCTTTTGATTCATGTTATTGAAGTAATAAACTAAACATATTTCTACTTCTCATTGCAGGCAAGGGGATAGTACTAGGAGATAAGGGGTACGCAGCAAGGAGCTATTTAATGACACCGGTGCAAAATCCATCTCACTCAAGAAGTCCGTTACAACCGGAGCCCGTTTGCTATTTATGTTATTAAAGTAATAACAACCTAAACATATTATTACTTCTCATTGCAGGCAAGGGGATAGTGCTAGGTGATGGGGTGTACGCAGCAAGAAGGTATTTAATGACACCGGTGCAAAAGCCATCTACACCTCAGGAAGTCCGTTACAACCGGAGCTATGTAAGAACACGATGCACAATCGAACGAGCTTTTGGAGTTTTGAAACAACGGTTTCGCTGTTTGCGCATTCCTCCGCGGACCAAACTGGACACGTCTTTGACGATCATCACCACCATTGTTTGTTTGCACAACTTGGCTATTGACAGGAAGGAAATCTTGCCTGACGAGATAGAAATCGGTGATGCAGTTTTACCCCCCTCCTAAACTGTCGACGATGCACCTCTAACATCACGTGGAAGTGTGTTTCGGAGACATTTCATTTGTGCATTTATTTTTTATGTTTCGGAGACATTTTTATTTCATCTTGCAACATTTTTGAAAGAGTTGCATTTATTTTTTTTATTTGTATACATTTGTAAAATCATCAAAAAATACTTGTTTTTGTTTTTATGTCGTTATTTTATTCTTCTTTCGTAATTTGTTTTTGTGGTCGGTGACCTAAATTTGCAGGCAAGGGGATAGGTGCCAGGAGATGAGGGGTACGCAGCAAGGAGCTATTTAATAACACCGGTGCAAAATCCATTTACACCTCAGGAAGTCCGTTTGCTATTCATGTTATTAAAGTAATAACCTAAACATATTATTACTTCTCATTGCAGGCAAGGAAATAGTGCTAGAAGATGAGGGATACGCAGCAAGAAGGTATTTAATGACACCGGTGCAAAATCCATCTACACCTCAGGAAGTCCGTTACAACCGGAGCCATATAAGAACACGATGCACAATTGAACGAGCTTTTGCAGTTTTGAAACAACGGTTTCGCTGTTTGCGCGGTCCTCTGCGGACCAAACTGGACACGTCTTTGACGATCATCACCGCCATGGTTTGTTTACACAACTTGGCTATTGACAGGAAGGAAATCTTGCCTGACGAGATAGAAATCAGTGATGCAGTTTTACCCCCCTCCCCACCTGTCGACGATGCACCATCACGTGGAAGTGTGTTTCGGAGATATTTCATTTCGCAACATTTTTGAAAGAGCTGCATTTATTTTTTTATTTGTATACATTTGTAAAATCATCAAAAAATACTTGTTTTTGTTTTTATGTTGTTATTTTATTCTTCTTTTGTAATTTGTTTTTGTGGTCGGTGACCTAAATTTAGATCTCGAGGAAGCGCCTCTGTCCTGCTTTAACAAAAAGCGCTGCTGGCACAGGCGTTAAAATGCTGCGCCACATCTTGCCACGCTGCATCTTTTTGTTTACAAGACACAGCGTCGGTCTTCTTGCACTCGATGACACTTTTAAACGGTCGAGTGGGATCGTTTAAAAGATCCATCAGCAAGATTCGTTCCGAATCCGAGAAGTTCGGTGCCCGCTTGCTTCGATTGGCTCCTGCAGTGCTGGTCTTCTCCATTTTTTTAATATGTACAGTTAATAATTTAATAAAATCAAAATAAACTCTATAAAACAGCAAAATACGAGTTTTATCTTTGACTGCACGTTTCACGCCTGCCTGTTCTAAAAAAATGGCCGTCCTCGTCGAATAATTTACGCGGGAAATTCATATTCTTCCTTGCCTGCATTATTACGCCACAAACATAGAAAGATAAACATAGATCAGCTGAGAATCACTGATTACTCTTTCTGCATACCATTTAAGTTTTTCGCTTCATCTCAGTTTTTTTCTTTGCCTTAAAGCAAATATAAGCTATTTTAGACTTCCCACAAAAGGAAAACAGTCCTACTAAAACACGCCCGGCGGGGCCCGGTGGAAAAAAATATACTAAAACACGCCCGGTGCGGGGCCCGGTGGGACCCGGTGAGGACCCGGTGTTACGAGTCATACTAAAACACGCCCGGTGGGGGGCCCGGAGAGTATTTCTTGAAAAGGGAGCTTTCCCTATTCAAGATCCACCAAAATGTGATGCGTGTATTCAGATTTTTAGCCTAATGAGACCCCCGAGTTGAGTTTTTTGAAAATTAACTTTGATTATGGATGTACGAAGTTTGTTTCGTTGTACACTTACATAATGAACTGTATTTTTAGCAAAAGTTTATTCGTTGAATTTTGTTAATAGGGGGTGGGGTAAGATAGGACACCTTTTTATTCTATTTCTCGTCCCATTTGGTAGTAAGCAAAGAACATTCAAAGAATTATAAAACTATGTCCTCACGACTTCCATAGACTGTTGTTAATTGTTTAAAACACGATCAGGATATTTAAATATTATAGTAGGACGGGGGGAGACGGGGCACCTTTAGCACATAAGATCCAAATTTTCTGTTCGTGTTTTAAACAATTAACAACGTATTATGGGAGTCGTAAGAATATAGTTTTATAATTCTTTGAATGTTCTT
>NW_004190645.1:0-1945 GCF_000224145.3 Ciona intestinalis
AGGGGAAGATGGGACATCTTTTCACTCTATTTTCTCGTACATTTTGGTAGCAAACAAAAAACATTCAGGAATTATAAAACCTTGTCCTCGCGACTTTCATAGACCATTGTTAATTGTTTAAAATACGATCAGAATATTTATACTATGGTATATATTTAGTCGATGGTCACGAACAAAGCAAAACGAATGCCTGTAACGTATTGCACGGTGTGTGCCTTATACAAAAAACACAATTATTCAACTGCTCGCTGGCCATATGCGTTGTTATAGTTCAATTATTCATATGCTTGAGAATAAGACAGATCCAACTCTGTTCTTATTTCAAGACTTGTAATTTCCGCTTGCTACTGAAAACCTTGTTCTAGTTATAGCATCCGGACTTCTTTTTTTACAGCAAAATTAATAAAAATCTTGCAAAATGATTGCTCGTATACTTTTTGAGGCTCAATGGTGCTACAGTTATGTGTGTATGTGTGACACTTAACAGCAATTGTTGCAACCCAGTGGGTTAAATCTTTAGGGACGAGATATATTTTAACAAATTTTCTGTTTTTGACCGACTGTCACATTTTGCTCTCTAGCGACTCAGGTGTTTGTGGCAGCCAAAAACGATCAATTAGACTTCTAAATTGTCAGGCACACGCTAAGTCCCCCAAAAAATATTACGAACCAAGTTACACACATACTCGTAAGCGGTCACTTTGTGTGTGAAACAAAACAACCATGTTTCAACGATATAGATAAGATACGACCCAATAAGACCGCTTGTTAGCCGTAAGATTAAAGCTAATCCGTGTTTACGCATACGGAAATCGTGATTATGCGGTAGTACGGTACGACCCTACGATCATAAATTTTTCATTCTTTTATGGCATATAGTCTATATACGCTTTATGACCAGTCGCATGCGCATCTGTCGATGCGGAAGACATATATCGCAAAAAATCAATAGTTTCATTTGATCTAGATGCCTAATGCAAAAGTTTAATTATAGCGGTATAGCGTTCTCCGTGGAGGCTGACAAAATACATTATAGTGTACCGCCCATAACACGCCCCTTTTAGCGGCAAATTACCTTTACGATCCGAAAAGCAGCACTAAAATTTTCCACCGATTATGAAGTACAAAAAACTAGGAGTTAAAAAGCCACTTAATTCCAGTTTTACCACACCAGCGCCGTTATACAATAGCCTACACTCAAATCACGACTAATTTTCGCTCCATATTTTTACATTAAAGGGCCTAAACACACCCCAAATGTACTTCGCTTTAATCGATAGAGTGTGTTTTTCTAATTCCAACGACACCTTACTTGTTTTAATCGGTTCTGTATAACCAAAGATATTCCAGCTCAAACACCGTGAAATTCAAAAAACTGATTTGAAAGTTGCGTGGCGAAAAAAATTGAGAAGTGTACTACCCACGTGACAAAATTGTTGAAGCGTGGCCGCTCTCATTCAGAAAGGCGAGAGGCAGTGTTTTCAGCGAAAAACGAGAGAACAAAAAAAACGCAAAAAAGCACAAAAAAACGCAGGTTTCGCTTTTACGAATGAATCAGTCACGTGACTAGTACGTTCCTATGTCACAATCACGGAGCTCGTAGTAAAAAAAAGATAGCGCTAGAGATCACTGTTTGAGGACGAATATCTCCGCCTATACTGGACCAATTTTAATAAGCAAAGTATTTTTGGAATCAATAAAACGGTCGCTTTATGAATTTACCATAAAAAATAAAAGTGACGTGGGGTGTGTTTAGGCCCTTTAAAAATCATCGCGTAACTAAGAATAATTATAAACGTAACAATTAACGATGAGAATCGATTCATCGATTTGTGGACCTAGAACGAATCGAAATCTTACGTCACAGGGGAGTTGTGTGACGTCACAAACAATGTCTAACCCTAAATAGCGGTATTGCCTGTCAACACCTTATTAGCGTCGTATA
>NW_004190645.1:1996-10968 GCF_000224145.3 Ciona intestinalis
GATCGTGTTTTAAACAATTAACAATAGCCCATAGGAGATGTGATGATACGGTTTTATAATTCCTTGAATGTTCTGTGTCTACTACTAAATCGGACGAGAAAATAGAATAAAAAGGTGTCCCATCTTCTCCACCCTAATACTTAACACTGATTTGATTTAACAGTCAAACTTTTTAACTGAAACTCATTCTCATATTTTTTAATCACAGCGTGTTATAACGACTGTCGTTTAGTTGCTGTTTCCCATCTCTTTATTGTTTTAAAAATATGGTGTTTGCTAACATTTTCATAGCGTGTTTGGTGGGGTAAGATAGGACAAGTTTTCATTATCCCTTTTCGCCCCATTTGGTGGTAAACAAAGAATATTTATAGAACTATATAGCCGTGTCCCGCGTATGATTTGTTCATTTTCCCTTCCAGGGACATTTTTAAACATTTTTCCGTTAACATTTTTAAACTTCGGATCATAAAATACGACACCCGTGTTATAACGAAACGTTGCCCCGCCACGCAAGGATAAATTAGTTGAATGTAACGTGTAACTCAGTTGAAGCAATTGCCTTTGTGTTTTGCCCCAAGGACACATACACCCCCGACGGTAGCAGCGAAGAAATTAGATTCATTCATTCTAAGCTGAAATTAACTTGTTGGAGCAATTGCAGTTAAGTGTCTTGCCCAAGGACGCATACGCCTACAATGGTAGCAACTACGAGTCTTGAGGTACATTCATTGCGTACTGAAGCGAGTATTACAAAACAGAACTATTTTGTGAGAGTTATATGTATTTTTAGTTGAAGATCGACAAATCTGCCGTACACGAGTTATATTACAGACTACATGGCCACCTAGAAGTAGCGACGAAAACACAAAAATAAAACAATTGCAAATCGTAAGGGAATATTGCAGTAGGAATGATGGAATATAACATGAACGACGACACGTTGGAGTCGTGACTAAAATTAGTGTAATAGGATCAATAAAATATAGATTAGATAAGGGTGCATGTGCAGTATTATACTCACAAAACGAAACAACAGTAATCAGTTCAGCTTGGCAAAAAGCTAAATATAAAGGGTGGGGGAAGTCGGGATATCTTTAGCACATAATATCCAAATATCTGGTATTTTTTATAATGATGTTTTAATGCCCTATACAGGTCGTTTTTAGCAGGGTAAAACCTTAAGAAAACACCCTGAATAAAATTTTCCAGAAGAGATTTTTGGATTTGTTAATTGTTTAGGGGAAAATAATATTTTATGCACAAATTTAAACCATTATTTTCACACAGAAAGCACTGGGACATAATGAGACAGGGTCATGTTAAAATTCGATTCATATTATTTAAATTAAAAGCTATTGATTCGTTTGATCAATAGAAATTGAATCAGAATTTATCTGCCAAGTTTGCAGGACTTTCTACGGGAATGTAAACATCAAATCCAGAGGAAAATTTGGAAATTTTTAATAAAAATTTTTTTTTTGAAAAAATAAGATTTAAGAATCAATATAGTGTGTCTTCATGGCTGTTAAGCAGTGCCGCTTAAAAATCTTCTGTGAGGCATGAAATATGCAAATGAGGCATAAATACTTCATGTGTGTTGTTGCGGTGACACGTAAGCGAGCGGAAACACAATTATACACATGAGGGCCACAGCAGTCGTGTGGCCATAATTTTGAAGTGTCATGGTTAGTTTAGACCCCATCATATTTTCACTTTAAAGTTTATGGAATAAATAGAATAATATTGATAATACCAACTCAGTTTTAAGCTTTGAGAATCTTGGTGGCTCTTTCATTAGCTTGGTCTATCCTGGCATTGTTGGAGTCGGCCTAAAAATATAACAAGATTTTTTCACTAATGTAAACTATCTAAACATGACGAGGCACTGTTTGAATTATACTTGAATTCTACCGCGGTTGTAACTTTTCAAAATATACCCCCTAATTTTATTTTTCCAATGCAAAACAGTAAAAAATATTTTTTTAGAATAAAAGAGAACCTAAAAATTAGGAGGTAATATATAAAGGCATGGCTATTGGGCCCAAAGTACAACGTGCTCACTTAGTTTCTATTTTCTATGTAAGTAAGACTTTATAATAGAAACTAGGAAGTATGGGAACTGACCGAAACTAAAGACTCATCATTATATTATTCAATACACAATACATGGAACCAGTGATGTAACCAGTATACAGATATACAAGATGCACATAATTTAATAATGAGAGTGAGTCAGATAAGCATCTAAACAAGAAGCAAGTCAACAAGGAGATTTTGTATCTCAATAAAATGAACCTCTAAGCTGGTGGTCCTTAAACTGTTTTATGCTTTAAGTTTTTAACAAAAAAGCTTATCAGATTTACCCCTAATATGTAATATGATGCTCATTTATTAAAAAGCGAAAACAACCAATTACATCAGTCATATTTAATGCGACGGATGCGCTTGCTTTTTGGCAACGAGTTGTTCAAAACTTAAACAGTAAGCTACAATAACTACGATTGGCACAATTTTTCTATCCCGTCAACTGATGTGGATTTTGATTGGTAGCTCATTTACCCTCTAAATACGTGGAATTTACCCCCAGGGGTAAATTTACCCCAGTTTAAGAAATGCTGCTCTAAGCTTTGGGCTTTGTGTTTTTATCCAAAAATTACATAATTCCAGCTAATTGTATCTTGTAATACAGCTGGGCTTAAAAGTAATCTTGTAAAACTGTGCTGTTCTGTATAAGCTGCCCTTAATATACATGTTAATTTAAACACTATGCATATATAATATTATATAGTAGGGTGGGGGAAGACGGGACATCTTTAGCCCCAAATATCCAAATATCCTGATCGTATTTTAAACAATTAACAACGGTTTATACTTTATAGAAGTTGCAAGGATAAAGTTTTACAATTTTTTGAATGTTATTTGTTTACTGCCAACTGGGACGAGAAAATAGATTAAAAAGATGTCCCATCTTCCAGAACCTACTATATATATATAGTATATACATTATGCATGTTGGATATAGTAGGTTGGGGTAAGATGGGACACCTTTTCATTCTAATTTCTCGTTCCATTTAGTAGAAATAAAAAACATTCGAAGAATTATAAAACCGTATCCTCACAACTCCCATAGACTGTTGTTAATTGTTTAAAACACGATCAGGATATTTGGATAATATGTGCCAAAGGTGTCCCGTCTCCCCCCACTTTACTAACACATTATACATGCTAGCTATTAATTTATAATAGTCTATCATGTGTTATAAATAAACAAAAAAAAGAAATTACCTGCTTAAGTAAAAATCAGTAAATAGGTAATTAAAGTTCATTTCAATGTGAATTGGAATTTTGATTTGAAAAGAAAAAAAATGATTTTTCCCAGCATAATAATTGGAAATATATTTCGCTTCATAATTATTCAGATTAAGTTGGATTTAAAACACTAATAACAAATAAAGATGTTGAAACTCCCTCTAGTATCACTACTGGGCTTACAAATATTAGACTCTTATTAAAAATTAAAAAAAGGGATTAAATTTTAATTAACTAGTTTTAAAGTCTAACAGGGCCGGTCTACAGCGGGCATTTCAAAAGCTTAATAAACATTTAAAGTTTACCGGAATTTCCTGCACTAAATTTCCTGCACTAAATCAGTAAACATTACAACTATTAAGTAAGATTTGTTTCACAGGATTGAGTGGAACTATTTCTGGCTTTTTGTATTTTGGAAAGTTTGATGTCTATAGTCTATGGTCCTATACAGTTGCGAAGCAAAAAAAATAAAATATTTTTTTTTAAAGAAAAATAAACAAGTTTAAATTTAATGTTTTAATTAAAAAAAAAAATTTTTATTTTGAAATTTTTAAAAAAATTTTCTTGGAAGAGGGTTGCGACCTCTGAAACCCTCTTGACTGCACCACTGGCCACACATATATCAGTATACAAACATCAGTGTAAACAACAGTATTACCTTGGTGTTAATTCGGTCAATTTGTTGGTTCTGTGCACTGATTTCATTTCCCATGTCAATAGCCATGTGTTTGAGGTTTCCAATCACACCAGCTACTTGCGTTAAGTTTTCTTCCATTTCATCTTCACGTGCGTCGTTCGTGACTCTGTGTAGTGCATGGTTTTTGGTTAATACAGGGTAAGAGCAAAAGGCTTTTCGTGAAAAATGATGCATGAAATAATTTTTCGTAAAAAATAATTTTTTAGGCATGAAATAACTTTTCGTGAAAAAAAGGAATTAAATAACTTTTTGTGAAAAATAAGTTTTTAATGCATGAAATAACTTTTTGTGAAAAATTATGCATGAAATAATGGTTTCGTCGCAGTTTTATATTTTTAGTTGTAAAAAGTCAGATTCGGCTTACCAATCAAAATTAAGCTCATTTGAAAGAAAGTCTAACAATGTTTAATTTTTAACAAAACCCACACAAACAAAATTTTCATTACTTTATGTTCAAAACCATAATCATACAAGAATACAGACAATTTTCCAGTTTTAAATCCGTAATTCAACACAAATCAATTCACTTGAGTTTCATTGAGAGCCCTTCAGCAGATAATGAAAAGCACTTTCATATTCTGTGTTTGTATTGTTTTGCGGCATTTTAGCGAATTACATTAAAACGACAATTTTTGGGAAACAAGGAATTTTCGCATTACACCATTTGTAAATTAAAACAATAACATTAGGGATTTTTAGATACAATCCTATGTTTTAACAGCAAAATTTTAAGCATAAAACAGCTTTTACCCTGCTGTTAGGTGTTCATACAAACAAGCGGAGCCAAAGTATATTGCATTCACCACATTAATGAAATATTTATTGTATTGTAATATGAGTGTGGCAGAAATACACGCATTTCAATTTCTACTAGCAATTTGCCAGGTGTATCGTATTACCCATTGCTCAAAATGTAAACTTGGGTCAATGCCATCAAAATGTCAAACGAAAGCTACATGACACTGAAAAATGACATCACTGTTCCAATACCAACATTGTAATTCCATGTCAAAAAAGAATTTTCAATCAGCCAAAAACAGGTAGCAGCATAGCTATAGCTTGTACAGGAAAAATGCATTAGAGAGAATATGTCTTCAATATTTATAAGCTTAATGCAGGAAGCTGGGACAGTTAGAGGAGCTGTATTGATATTGTATTGAATCAATGGATCACAAACTGCCAACTTAAGTGCCTTGAGTGGCTTTACCACAAAAACTAAATAAAATATATTTCCTTTTTTTAAGTGAAAAGTGAACATTTTTTTAAAGTACTTTTTCTTAAGTGAAAATATTTTTTAAGTAAAATGTTCCGCAATAATGCAAATATTGAATTATAAAGTGTAGGACTGACTCTGTACATATTGTGACAGCTGTTTAAATTTAACACACAAAGCTTAGGTTAAAAAAAGTAAGTGAAAAATAGATATTTTCAAGTGAAATTTTTTTTGAAGTAAAATGTTTTGGAATAATGCAAATATTGAATTTATAAACTGTAGGCCTGTACATATGTGACAGGTGTTTAAATTTAATACACACAGCTTTGGTTTGACAACATGGTAGGACTGTATTAATAAATCAATTTTTTACAGGCCACAAAAATCAATATGTGAATGTAAAATTATGGCAATTGAGATTCAGTCCAAAGACATAGAGCCATAGACCGTACTTTTTAATGGTAAATTATGTTCAAGCAGCAAGAAAAATCTTATTATACACAATTTAAATGTCATTATAGACTTGTACTTTTTAATGGTAACTATTTTAAACATGAAGGAATTTTTTTATTGTAATTAATATAGGCATGTAAATTTGTATTTTAGAATGGAAAACATTTTTTAACGGCAAGAACAATTCCTATTACAATTTATAAGGCATGTAAATTTGTATTTTTCAGCGGAAAACTAGTTTTACACAAAAAAATTCTTATTTTTAAAGCATATAAATTTGTATTTTTAAATGGTAAACACTTTTAAACTGCAAGAAAAAAATCTTATTATAATTTAAATGACATGTATCTTGTATTGTTTAACAGTCAACAATTTTCAACAGCAAAAAATTCCTATTATAACTTATAATGCAGTATATCATTCTGTATAGCAATAGCATGTACTTAGACCTATTTCTCTTGGTACACTCTCATTGTTATCACAAATAATAAAAAGTCAATTAGATTTTCCTGTTTGCTGTGCTGACTATAGGAAGCTACATACGTTTGAATAGCCTACACAATAACCAGGATGTACATTACAATATATTATGTGTACATTAATGGTAAAATGATGATGGCTTCGAAAAAAAAAACAAAAAAAAAACACAAACAAAATTTTACATAAATAAACCACTTTTTTTCTTCTACGTTTTAGCGGAAAGTTTTCAGGATTATTATTATATTTTTAAAAAAATAACCATTGAACCGTATTTCTTTTAATTCAAAAAGAAATTAAGGTTGAACAAACTGTATGAATATAAAAAATGCTTAAACCATGGTCCATGCATTTCATTTAATTTTAAAAATTCTATCACTGGCAGTTTATTAAAAAAATTTAAATTTTTAAAAATTAATACAAAATTATAAGAGTAAAAAAATTGAGTTTTACCTTGTTACATAACCACCGCTGACTTGAGCCATTTCTCGCGGGTCTTGAATTCTCGCTGGTTGATTATTCACCACTTTTCCATCTTCATTCGACCCCCATGTTTTCTTGTATTCGCCACCTTTTTCAAAGTTTTTTGCTCTGTTGTTGAAGGTAAATGAATTCCATGTTTTATATTATGTGTTAAAGTACGAACTCATGTTTTATAAATTGTGGGGCAAAGTAGAGGGTGTTGGGTGTAAATTCCACCCCATGTTTCACACATTATGTGGTAAAGTACCGGGTGTTGGGTGTAAATTTCACCCCATGTTTCACACATTATGCGGTAAAGTACGGGGTGTTGGGTGTAAATTTCACCCCATGTTTCACACATTATGTGGTAAAGTACGGGGTGTTGGGTGTAAATTCCACCCCATGTTTCACACAGTATGTGGTAAAGTATGGTGTAAATTCCACCCCATGTTTCACACAGTATGTGGTAAAGTATGGTGTAAATTCCACCCCATGTTTCACACAACCAGCAAATTAACTCACTTATTCCACGGGCACACACATAATCCACAACATTTTTCAAGTCCTTGTAGATTTTTCTCGGCTTGTTTCATGTCTTTGTTGATTTGGTCCATGCCCTCCTCAACACGATCCAGTTGCTCTGTGACATCACAATTAACATTTACGCTATATTATACATAAAAATAGAAAAGCATAAAAAGTATTAAGTTAGGTAGCCTCATATTTTATACATACATATTAAGATATATATATATACATTTAATTTTGTATTGATGAGCTGTGATACAAAATTAGTGCGAAACACCTGGCAGAAAAGGTTTATATACATATTCAGTATGCAGCTGTACAGGTACCCAAACAGTTAAAAAAACAAACTCATTTCTAAAATATCAAATTTTCCTGCATTGCACCCTTTCAAAATAGAGTAACTAATAAAAAAAAACGTAAAAAAAATTATTAAGGGTATAATATATATAAAAACTTCAGATCCGAATAAAAAATGGGATATATAATATACATTAGTTTAATAATTTTATTTCCTAATTTTAGTTTTTTAGGACTATAATAACAGTTACAGCTTGATAATTGATTGCTATTGTATCTCAATTGGCAGTGAAGAGCACTTAGATACCTAAACCCCTATTAAAACACAGGTACTCTACATTTAGAGTTTCCACATATAGGCCTATGCCTTGCGTGCAAGAATGAGACATTTCTATACAGTAGGGTGGGGGAAGATGAAACACCTAGGAAACATAATATCCAAATATCCTGATCGTGTTTTATACAATTAACAACGGTCTATGGGGGTCGTAAGAATACAGTTTAAAAATGCTTTAAATATTCTTTGTTTACTACCAAATGGGACTGGAATGAAAAAGTGTCTCATCTTTCCCCACCCTGCTATATATTTATATACATATATTGTTTTCAAACTACATTGTATAGTTGAACAGTAATAAATTCCGTAAATCTAACCCCATCTGGTGCTCATATAGCAGGGCGATTTTTGGGTTAAGAAACACAGTCAGGATCTGGTGCTCCGAAATACAGAACACTGAACAGACAGACAAAAGTCCAGCAAATTTTATGATATATATATATATATATATTATATATATATAATAGACATGTATATTTGGCCTAAATGGCATTGTCAGTCTCATATTTAGATAGAATAGGAGTTGACTGCAGTATAGAATTGGATTACACAAGAGATATATTTAATGTAGTGAATCTATTACAAGTAATAATTCATGATCATATGCAATACATTCTACACCATGATACTTCCCTTTTTATCATTTCCGATAAATATTATGACTAATCAAATATATATACAGTAGGATGGGGGAAGATGGGACACTTTTTAACTCTATTTTCTCGTCCCATTTAGTATTAAACAAAAAACATTCAAAGAAATATGAAACTATGTCCTCATGACTCTCATACCGTTGTTAATTGTTTAAAACACGATCAGAATATCTGGATATTATGTGCTAAAGGTGTCCCATCTTCCCCCACCCTACTATAACTCAAGTAATAAACATTACTGAGGTAATATAACATAACTCAAATACTCAATGGAAAATTGACAGGTATTCAAAAACTTACATGGCATTAACTTAACTTAGCAAGAAAAGTAAGAACAAGTTTAACTGCTTACATAATTTAAATTTAGGAATGGGTGTATATTATGTATAGTAGTGTATATTACAATTGTTTTATTTAATACAAATTTAACTGAGAGTCTGAGACTATTTATTTCTTATTGGTTTTTTCAGTTCAAATACAAAAAGCTATTAACTATGAAATAAAAGAATAATTCAACAGTATCTGAATAACTAATACTTTTAATTA
>NW_004190646.1:0-3021 GCF_000224145.3 Ciona intestinalis
ATTTATGGGAAATCCATCTATTATGATGTCACAGGGAATATCTAATGTGGGGTATACCCAAACATCAGTGGTAATTAATATAAGTTAACAAGGTTATTGAGATTTAATTAATTTCACCCAGCAAACTATGATTCGACCTCCCACCCTCCCGCCAACTTACAAACCAATCACCGATATTAAACCACTTGAAACTTACAAGATGCCGATCCCTGGGAACTCGCCAGGTTTGTATGGTTCGTTCACCACAATATATAGATTGTTATTTATCATATTATTCACCACAATATATGGATTGGTATTTATCATGTTATTCACCACAATATATAGATTGGTATTTATCATATTATCCACCACAATATATGGATTGGTATTTATCATATTATTCACCACAATATATAGATTGGTTTTTATCATATTATCCACCACAATATATGGATTGGTATTTATCATGTTATCCACCACAATATATGGATTGGTATTTATCATATTATCCACCACAATATATGGATTGTTATTTATCATGTTATTCACCACAATATATAGATTGTTATTTATCATATTATTCACCACAACCCCCTCAGTAATGAACGAAGGATTGTTGGTCGCGGGAACCCCCGTCCAAGTCCAAAACATTAAAGAAGAAACTTCGAAATTCGACCCTCAAGCTTCACCCACCACCCCAGGGGGAACCCCCAGATACCCCAGTTTGTCCGAGTCTGAGTTATTGATCGTCATGGCAACGGACCCTGATGGTCGGTCGTCGGACACGCCTGACACGGCGAGCGTCACGTCTGATGGTACACCCGTTAAGACGGATGACGCAAAGAAACAACGGAAGGTTGGACATATGGATGATAAGGTTAATGTTGTTTCTATGTATTATATGATGTTTCTATGTGGGCTGTATTATTATATGATGTTTCTATGTGGGCTGTATTATATGATGTTTATTCAGGCGATTTCCTTGATTGACGACACTATATCTGGGGTCATCCAAGATGGGATGGAATATGGAGTAAGGTTGGAACTTTCAAAGGGAAGCGGCGTCCATGTTTGTCCCCCTGCGTGGATGAAAGAGCCCAAACCAACAAAGTTCATCAACAAACCACCTCATCCTAATCAATATACCAAGGTATGATGCCATCTATGATGATGTCATCCATGTTGATGTCATCAATAATGATGTCATTCTTGATGCTGTCATCAATAATGATGTCATAAACATTACTTACAGCAACACATGACCGATTCACGCGACGGGTTAAAACTGGGGAACCACCAGGAATTATTACGTCATATGTTGGGTAACAATGGGGTAAGTTGCGTAACAATGGACCATCGTAACCACTATAACCAAGTTTACACACAGAATATGAATCAACAATTAGCCATGAATGTTTATCCTGGACAACCTGATGAGTTTATGTTAAAAGTGAGTTGAATGTTGTTGATCTTTATGTTGAATGTTGTTGATCTTTATGTTGAATGTTGTTGATCTTTATGTTGAATGTTGTTGATCTTTATGTTGAATGTTGTTGATCTTTATGTTGAATGTTGTTTAATCCAGGGAAGGGATGGAAAAAAAATCAAACGTTCGCGAAGAAATTCTAAAGAAGGAAAAGTTGAAAAGAAGCGACGTCGTAAACAAAAAGATAAAGATGGGGTCGAAGAATTTATGGGGGTCGGGGGAATTCCCCTCGGTGAAATGGGAGTCCCGGCAAACTCCTTAATGAAAACACAAATTAAATCGGTAGTTTGATGAAATTGAAATAAATATTAAGTTTAAAGTTGATGTTTACAGCTTCCTTTGCTGCCGTTAGTTGAACCGGATATCAAGGTGAATTATAACATGTGCATGCCGCTTGGTACGGGGCTTGCTAGGTCTGCGTCTTTGTTGGAGGGGGAGATCGGAAAGTCAACGTTCAAGGGGTTGCCCGATTATTATGATCTTATATTAAACAAGGTATTTGTAGCAATTGTATTTGTTGCTGCTAGGTTTATTATGGGTGTGAAAGAAATAACAGAAAACCCTTGTCTCGCTTTATTGCAAACAAACAATTAACCAGAATATTTATTACACACTTGATATTATTACCAGGACCCTCTAAGTTACATGACCCCCCCCACCCCTCCACCTTCACCCAAGCGCGACCGATTTCCTTCCAACGAACTTTTCCAACCAGTCGTTCGGATCCCGGACTCACTACCCACCCCCCCACATCATGGGGCTGAAAGTCTTGACGATATCAGGTTAATAGAAATATTACATATGTGTAAATAGAAATATTATATATTTCTAAATGCAAATAACTTAAATAGAAACGAAGAAATAATTCAACCGTCTTCACCCGAAACTGAACAAGAAGATTTGTTTTCGTACCAAGATGTTACGGGTCCCAATATTATGGGTCCCAATAATATGGGTCCCAATATTATGGGTCCCAACAATTTGGGTCTCAATAATATGGGTCCCAATAATATGGGTCCCATCACTATACCCCCCAATGATGATCTTGAACCTCGCTCTCCAGTTGTTCCTTTCATTAAACCACAAGGTAAACAATCACATGATTGCATGTGATACATTATCACATGATATATTATCATAGGCGCCGATTTTTTTAAATTGCAGAAGAGGCCACGTTTATGATGACGTCATTCGTTTTGCAGAAATTAGGAAAATACGGTATACGCGCCAAAACACGATTAAGCTATACTTTCCATGGCAGCAGTAACAATAACGGCGACTATTAAAGTTTGCCAAAGCTGCTGCCTATCGTTCATGCGGGTATGAAACTGGCAAAATCACACAGTCAAACTCGTTCGTCGTTCTTTGAAGGACGTTGTTCCTACGATACGCACACGAACATTAATGACGCCTCAAGAAACATCAATGCTGTTGATTATTACATAGGTCTTAATTTTGTACAGATCTAGTGTTTGAGGGGTTTTTAACATAGGCTTTGCCTGTCAATCGTTACTTTCGATGACGTATTAATTTTACGAGCAGTAAAGTTTGTT
>NW_004190646.1:3071-10977 GCF_000224145.3 Ciona intestinalis
TATATAATGTTCTATGTTATATAATGTTCAATGTTATATAATATTCTATGTTATATAATGTTCTATGTTATATATATTTTATGTTGTATATGTTCTATGTTCCAGATTCACACCCACGAGGAGGATTTAATATTTTGCAACAAACAATGTTATTTTGCGAGCGAATTAGAACATAAAGTGAGTATATGATAAATATTATATTATTTCCATGAAATAAACTTGCCTTATAGATCCCAGTTGTCCACAAGAAGCGCTGGAGAGCCTCACAAGTTTACCAACGACACACATGTAAAATAAATATCTCGACTCTGATCGAACTTCTTCCTGACCCGGAGGTGGCCACTAGGGGGCTCCGGGGAGCTATTGGGGATTACCGTGACGACGGGGTCAAGTTAGAGGTCAAAGGTCGCGGTCGGGGAGGTCGAAGACGAGGGTCCTGTGGTCCAGGTAACTATGGCAACTGCGCTGATCGTCGTGGCAAATCGTTTATATTTTCAGGCGAGGAGACACGTGGCGCCACCAAGCGGTGGAAAGGAATCAAGTGGAAGCGATGGAGCGTGACAACGCCGATTATGAAACCGACCAATCAGAAGGTTCCACCCGACGTCGATGCCCTTATTGCCAAATATGGAGTTGCTCTTAAGGTAAATATTTAAACCGACCAATCACGTACCTCCTTATATTTCACTTACCTCCTTATTTTTAAATCGACCAATCACGTACCTCTTAATATTTAAACCGACCAATTACAGGCCTCCCCCGAATTAGTGGATCGTCGAGCATGCGTGTTGTGCATGAGGGAGGGCGATGGAAATACATCAGGCGTTGCACGTTTGCTTAACTTAGATGTCGACCAATGGATTCATTTGAACTGCGCGCTGTGGTCGGCTGAGGTGTACGAAACACAGGTATATATGATCTCTATGAATTGTGGTATTATATAACATTTCTATGTCACACAGGGTGGAGCGCTAATTAACGTAGACCTCGCAGTAAGTCACGGTTCATCGGTTACATGCAACCATTGTCAGCGTAGAGGTGCGACCGTTCATTGCAATCGCGCAAGATGTCCGAATACTTATCATTGTGCGTGCGCTCTTGAGTGCGGATGCAGGTTCTTTAAGGTGATTGTTACATCATAGTTACCATTGTTACATCATAGTTACCATTGTTACATCATAGTTACCAATGTTACATCATAGTTAGCATTGTTACATAGTTACCATTGTTACATCATAGTTACCATTGTTACATCATAGTTACCATTGTTACATCACAGGACAAGACAGTATTATGCCCCATGCACGTTGTTGGGGCTGTAGGGGGAACCCCCATGCCCCCCCAAGACCATTTAAGGTCGTTGGCGGTGTTTCGTAAAGTTTACGTGCAGCGTCAGGAAACCAAGCAAATGGCGAGTATAATGCAACAAGGGGAGTTAACGCAAGGTATGTTGTATATATGTATGTGTGTGTATTATATGTTTAAACACTATATAACCACAGGAGAAAGAAATTACATCCTGCGCGTTGGCGCCCTCATGTTCCACGCTGTTGGCCAACTATCCACCCACCAGATGGCGCAGTTCCACAGCAAGTCAGCCATCTTCCCCGCTGGTTACAAATCAACAAGGATATATTGGTCCAAAGATGTGAGTATTAACCACTAACCCACACAAGTTTCATTGACCCACCTTCCTACCCCCCCCCCACACAGAACACACGTCGTCGATGCAAATATTTGAACTCGATCGGGGAACAAGATGGCCGGCCATGGTTCGTTACAACTTACCACTCGATGTCAGCGAAGAACAATGATGATTGTTTGGTCACAATGTCCGGACATGATGTCAATGGTATGTATGATGGTGTTGTATAATATTTCTATTGTATATATTATTTCTATCCCACAGAGGGTTGGAACGAGATATTACACAAACTTGCCAACTTACGATCACACCAACGTATGTTGAAACTATTCCCTAAATACATCAACGGGGAATCTTTGTTTGGGTTGACGTCGCCCGTAGTTTGTCGGATACTAGAGTCCGTAAGTGTAACTATTATGACATCACAACACTTAAACCAATATGACATCACAACAATCTAACCATTATGACATCACAGTTACCAAACATCGAACTTTGCGCCAACTACAAGTTTCGTTTCGGACGATCACCGGTGTTAGAGCTCCCACTAGCGGTGAACCCAACGGGATGTGCGAGAACGGAACCCCACATCAAGCAATGTCGCAAAAAGTTGGTGGCGTGTTTTACAAAAGTGAGAATTAGTTGAGTTTATTAAGATTTGGTGGAGTTGAGGGGAGACAGGTGTAGTGGCAGGTAGGGGGGGTTGGGGGGGTGAAACTAACCATCAATGTTGTACAGACCACATACATTGATCAGCAACTTAATGAGCGAATATTATGAGTCAACCGGCATTGGCGACGCGTCTACTTCATTATACGGGAAACATTTTGTTCATTCAAAATCTTCGCAATACAGAAGGATGAAACAAGAATGGAGGAGCAATGTTTATCTTGCGCGATCTAGAATACAGGTTATTATGATGTCATAAACATACATAGTGTTATTATCGCTCTATTACATAACACCATGTAACTAACACGATTCATTCCAGGGCCTTGGATTGTTTGCGAGTCGCGACATCGAACCAGGAACCATGGTTATCGAATATATCGGTGACATCATCAGGTCAGAGGTCGCCGAGAAACGAGAGAAGAATTACGAGGCAGCTAACCGGGGCGTTTATATGTTTAGACTTGACTCTGATTATATTGTGGACGCTACTGTTACTGGTGGGCCCGCGAGGTATTTCATTCATATGCATCGATGGGTACACGGGATAACTATTATATATTTTTAGGTATATTAACCACTCATGCAACCCCAACTGTGTAGCAGAAGTCGTTAACTTTGAAAAAGAAAAGAAAATAATGATAATTTCCAACCGACATATTCTTAGTGGGGAAGAGGTAACTATTATGTTTGTTTGTTTTTTATAAATTTTAATAAAACTGTTTTTCAGTTGAATTATGACTATAAGTTTGACTTTGAAGACGAAGGAAATAAAATCCCCTGTCTCTGTGGCGCCATCAACTGTCGGAAGTGGATGAATTAAAGCATAACATTTATTTTAATGTGATTTCTATGTATATATTATGTACAGTGCATGAAAACTGCCCGTTTGTAAATTTGTTGTACGATATATTTGTAGTGGAACAGAAATAAATCAAATTGTCAAATATTTTATCGTTTTAATCATGGAAACAAAATAATATTCATTTAATTTATTTCGTCCCCGATAGTATCTGGTTTCCCGCTAACACGTCATAGTCACGTGACAAGATCCACGAGGCACGTGAAGGTAGCGAAGGTAACGTCTCTCATTTCTTGCTTCATTTAATTTGATTAAATTATATTTAGCCGGTTATTTGTAGGTTGTAAACTTAATTAAATGTTAGATATGTTTATAGTAAATAATATTTGCTGGTTTCTGTTTAAAAACCTCAGTTATCCGTTGATTTATTGTTGTAATTTTACCCGTATATACTTAACGATGTATAGAATTAGATCGTGGGTTTTATTTTTAAATTAATTCCATTATCAACTACTTTACGATGGACAATTGTAGTCTGTGTTGTCATAATCAAGCTGATGATGTCACAATGTTTTAAAACTTAAAATTCTACTGTTTGTTTATTTAAATAAACTAATTATGATGTAACAATATATATTGTTTATAACAATGGTGACATATTTGAACTTTAATATAGCTCAGCTATGATGTCATAATGGCCAAGAACAAAGAAGGTATTTATTTTGTTTGTTTATTTTACTTTGTAATAATTTTCAACAAACAGTCTCGTTGCAAGAAGCTTTCCTTAAATTCAAGCGAAAGAAGCAGGTTAGTGGTAGTTGGGTGGATATTGCAATTTATCATCATGCTTTGTATAGTGTTGCCGTGTGTTTGTGCAGTGTTGCCATTGTAAATGTTTCATAAATTGTTTCTGCGCCATAATGTTCAAATTTTAAACTGAGGGTATTGCTGTTGTTTGCCTAAAATATATCGTTATCCTGATTATAATTACTGATGTTTAATCCTCAGTGTTGAAGAACCTGTGTGTAGATTGTGTTTCTTAATTTAGTTATCAGTTTTGCAAAGTATTGCCTGTATTTTTGTGCAAGTTGATATGTTAGTGTAGAATCCTCTGTAAAATAACAGATTAAATGCAATATGTAAAGGGGTTGTTAGGGGGGGGAGCATTCTTCATCATCGCGTAACTTAATTATCCACGATGGCCAACTACTTTTTGTGAGAAAGTTTTAAAATATTTTGTTGAAGTTAATTCTCCGTGGTAACAAATAATTAAATTGAATGTTTGAAATTATAATTAAATCTGGAAATGGATTTGTATTGTGTTGTAACAATGAGTTAATTATGTCGTCATAAGCTACACCTGTAAACGTGATGTTAATTGTTACCACGTGACAAAAACAGGTGTACAAAGGCTTATATAAAGGAATCGGTGGCGAGGTTCAATTTATTTCTAATCTGTTCGCCATCGAACGATGTTTAACGCGCGCCCTAACCCACGTGGTCGACCACGAGGCCACCTTTATGACGTCATAAAGCGTGGTCGCGGAGTAAGAACTGTTACGTCATAGGTGGTTTGAAACTTTACGGTGATCGTTGTTTACGCGCGACGTCTTTATCGTCTAGAAATCCGCGTGTTTGTGACGTTATTTGCGTGTGTTGATTAGTAGCGTGCATCACTGTATATTTATTAACGTGCATCACTGGTAGAAAACCGACGTGCATCACTGTAGATTTAAGATGCACATTACAGAATTTCGAATCCTTTTGTACTCAAGTCTAATTACGGGAATCGGTATTCTGTTTAATGACGTCATCATCTTAATCTAAACTAATAATTATTTAAAATTTAATAATTTTGAAAAAAAGATTCTTCCGAGGAAAAAAAAGCGTCTTTTTACAGGTTGCTATACGTTTCGGCTTGGCCGTTTTGACTTCATACGTTTTTTCTTATAAATACAAAAAAATTCGGAATTCGGAATTTTAGATTCGAAATAAAGTATTCTAGGATATCCTAGAACATCTAATTATTTTGTAATGTGCATCCCTAGATTTAGTGTGGTTTAAATCAACTAAGGCGTATGCGATATTAAAGAGAAAGGATTTGACTCGTTGGTGAATTCCTTTATTTGCTTTGTCGGAAAGTTTCGTGCCAACCGAATCACCAACCACGTAGTATCGGAGCATTGTGTGTCTAATACTGCCTGGTAATGGTGATTGGGTGGATACGTACGAGCAGCAATTAGCACAATAAGGAAAGCTACCCAGGATAATGGACTATTATTTCGTATTCTAGAATTTCGTAAACGTGTAATTTGTCAATTGTGACGAAACACCCGCGAAAATAATATGGTTCCGGTTGGTTGAACACGTGTCGCATACACCTGCGTCATCACCCAGTTACCATGACAACCCCTATGTTATGGTCACGGTGGATAAATATGAAAGGCCGCCTTTTCTTCGGCGGATGGTTTAATAAAGCGACACTAGGTTGGTGTTGTTAGTAGTCGCTGACGCCCTGGTGTATCTTGGTCATATAGTGTTGTAGATTCATGATCTAACACTGTCTGGTAAAGATGCATTCGACGTGTCTCTTTCAACTTGATTGTGACGTCATTATGCTAGTTGTTAGCGCCAACATGCGGAGAATAAGCGACGTCTTGGATCGTAATTCTGTGACGTGACAAACGGCTTTTGTTGCGTCGCAAAATTTCGTTCTAAAGATTTTGTTTGTGCCGAAACTATCGTCATTGTTACGTCATAAGTAGATTTAGAAAGTTGAATTGTTGCAGGAGGAGTTGAATTACGGAAAGCGCGCCACCCAACGGTCGCCATTACGTCATAAATTCGTTGAACAATGTCGGAGCTACATTGGGGTTCCTTACAAGAAGAGATATCACGTGACAGGGAGTACGCACTGAAGCGTGAATAGCGCGCCAAACACGTCACAATAGGGAAACAATAAAGGAAGGAAACGTCGACACGCTTGATTAACTTACCCCATTGTCTACCCTATGTGACGTCATATATGGCGGCAAACGTCGGCCAATTAAATTTGAATGAAATATACACCATAGTTACGTCACATTGTTGATTGTGTCGTAACCTAACAACCTCTTTGTTACGTCACAGGTGCAGCTTATAATTCGCCATTATTTCTTGATTGTTGCGGTTTGATTCGTCGCGTGTTACGCGATTTACGCGCCGACTTCGGTTTCAACATTGGTCCATGGAACCAAGGCTACATGTTCGATACACTGCCTCTAGTGGTCGAAGATGTGGCGGAAATGAAAGCGGGAGATCTCGTCTTTGTGATTGGTCGACATTTTAAACAAGGAGGTAACTGTGGTTACCTTGTGTGACGTCATAATGAAAATTGTTACGTAGTGAAACGTCCTGCACACGATGTCGTGCACGTCGAGGTATGGGCGGGTGATTGTTACAAAACAATATCTGCGCGGTGGAACAATGGGTTTGTGCAGGTGTGTGTGTGACGTCATAATGCCACGTGTAAATAATGCTGACTCATGTTTAGGTGTTCGATGATTACAGGTTCGAAAGTCGAAGCTATGGCGATATGACGTATCACTTCAGGTCAATTGATACGTGGTTGGAGGGGGTGTGTAAAAGGTTAGCATGTTTGGAGGGTGTGTGTAATAGACTCACGCATGCGCACAAGAAACCACCGAGGTGAAAATTGTTTTAGAATTCCACCCCGTGACGTCACGGTTCGCTGGTCGCGGAAATCCCGCCACGTTGATTGTGACATAACAGACAATGTAACGAAAGTTAAATAAAGGGTTTTATTATGACGTCATAAAGGGCATTGTTTAGAACACAAAGAGTAATAGACGCGCCCACTATACAACCCCATTATTACGTCACATTATTATTTATTCTAGTTTTTGCCCTGAACATCCGTGGCATCGAAAGGAACAAAAACTTTCTACCAGGTCAATATTCTACTGTGACGTCATTGATGGTGACGTAGGTAGGTTGTGGTTGGTGGATTTAAAATCACGTGATGTTTCAGATTCACCAAATGTTTATTCTTTCCAGCTACGTCACAACATTATGACGTCATAGCTAAGGATTTAGCGGATCGTGCTCTTTGCTGCGCTCTTGCGGAGTTGCGTTTAGAATTGTATGTGTGACGTAACACTGAATAATTAAGTAACAATCACTGTAGTTTCATTTTAGCGTAGACAATACACTTTATACGTCATATATCAAACTTTATTATGACGTAATATTGTACCGGGGGTGGATTGCGTCGAACAGGATGACCAAATAGGGAGATTGATGCTTTGCAGCAGTTGCCATGATGACGCTGCGCACGTTTGTGACGTCATTCAGGGTGTTCGAGCGGGCAACTATGACGTCACAGATATAAATAAAGTTCAGAATGTGATAGTTCGCGATGTAGGAAAGATTGTCCATTCATTTAATGGCTTGTGTTAGTGACGAAACAATGGATAGTGTTAGCGATGAATTTATTGAAGATGCCGTTTGTAAAGTTAGCGAGTTGGGGGCGAATGAATCGATGAAAGAGGTTGATTTGGGTGGGGTGGGCAAATGTTTGGTTGTCAGGTGTGTATATGCTATGTTACGTCAGAATATATATCATTATGACGTCACAGGAGCAAAGATGGTCACGTCTCGGCGATTGGTTCTCGTTGTAGCCACTATGGTGCGCCTCTAGTGGATGGAAGTTTGTTGGATGGTTATATAAGATGTCCATGGCATGGGGCTTGTTTTAATGCAACAACGGGTGATATTGAAGATTCCCGGGG
>NW_004190647.1:0-9571 GCF_000224145.3 Ciona intestinalis
GTAAAACATAATGAAGCATAGAAATATCTAGTCTTAATAACTGCTTGTGGGGGGCAGTATATTTAAAAAAAAACTGCTTGTGGGGGCAGTATATTTAAACAATGCCTTTCCTTTAATTAATGTTGATGTGTCTAAAAGAATGAAGGAAACTGATTTAATTTTTGTATGGCCTATGTGATTGCTGGATGTTCATGTGTAGGTGTGGTAATGTGTGTAAATAAAATTGCAANCGTATTATTATACCGTTAATATGTGTGCAACCTTGTGGCCATAATGAATTTGTAAAACATAACTGAAGCAATAGAAATATCTAGTCTTAATATGCAGTTTGGTCTTGAAACAGAATTGTGATGCATTGAACATTTGATTTTAGGGTTTGGGGAAGAAACCCTTAATTGTTTATATAGCCTTATGCTTGATCCATATTATTACAGAGACAGTAGGCTTTCACTTCTCTAGAAAGCCGAGCTTAAATGCTTTATGGGTGGCAATTCCAACATTTGTGCTCGATAGTGTCGATTATATACCAGAATATGCTGACTCAGCATATGTTTATACCTAATGTTAAACTAGAAAAAGTAACTTTTTTATAAAAAAATTGTTGTTAACTTAGATTAAATATTTAAAAAAATTGCAGACGTCGTTCGGGCTCAGACGGTACACTTATGAGCAATCAGATTTGACCCGTTCGAGTAAGCGTGCGAGACGTGAAGGGTCAATGTGCCAGAGAGCATTGTTTGTCCAGCAATAACTTTGGAGAATGCAAATCGAATGAAATTATGAAGCTGTGGGAGGTTAGTGCTAAACGTACACATTTTATTGAATTACCTCTAAACTAAAGTCTGTTTAGATTTCACGTGCTGCGTCGCCGATGTTGATTTTTATGCCGCGTTTGTCGCAAGTGATTGTTATTAATATCAAAGATCCGCAACATTATCGAAGTACTAAAGCGTATGGGGATGGCCTACGGGTTGAAGGCCGGGATTTGGAATAAAGAAAATCTACGAACAGCTATGACTTAGCGGTTTTGTTCAAAGAAAATCTACGAACAGCTATGACTCAGCGGTTTTGTTCAAAGAAAATCTACGAACAGCTATGACTCAGCGGTTTTGTTCAAGTAAAGTCACCCAAAAGGTTAGCGCAACGCAACAAGTAGATGATATTTTGGGAGATCCTATTTGCTTACATGAGTTCGAAATAACGGAATGATGACATGAGTTTGAAATAACGGAAATTTGGGAGATCCTTTTTGCTTACATGAGTTCGAAATAACGACTAAGTTTCTGTGCATTATTACAAAGGTTAGTCGGTCGAATTCGGCGGACTAAATTTTAGTCGGGCGACTAAAAAAGTAAAATCAAATTTAGGCGGCGACTAGTTTAGTCGGTAGCCGTGTATACCTTTCCAGCTCTCTCCTTTACAGACATTGGAGATGCGCGTTCTATTCTTTTTTATTTCTGTGGGCCCGATTCGAGAATCAATGCTTTTAGTAAAATATACATGCTTTGATCGGATATAGCCGGAAACCGAAAACTTTCGATTAGTTATTCAACTCCAATGAAAAAATATGCAAGGTATATAAAAGTTCGGCATAGGTATTTGTTTTTGCGGGTTTTATTTTTAAATTTGTTTGTATATGTATAACATTATTTAAGTTTGTCGGTTTTCAAAACTTTACAATAACTTAATCTGATGATGTGGCATTTGTAAAGATTCTAGTTCACTTGCAATATGTTTTAAGCCTTCCTTTCCAGTTTGAACCTGTGCTTCCAGCGAGTATAGAAGTTTATGCCTTTCACGAAAAACAAGTGAAGCTGAGCAAATTAAAAATATAAATTGCTGGGTCGACTAACAATACCTTACAGCATTTTTTAATAAATGTGACATTTATTAAGAACCTGTGCTTCCGCCAAGTATAGAAGTTTATGCCTTTCACGAAAAACAAGTGAAGCTGAGCAAATTAAAAATATAAATTGTTGGGTCGACTAACAATACCTTACAGCATTTTTTAATAAATGTGACGTTTATTAAGTTAATAAGTCTGTTAGTTTTAAAGTGTTGCATTGTCATTTATCCTGAATTTGCTGAAATTTATTGAAACGCATGTGTTGCAAATATGATATTCTTGACATAGACAAAAGCATAAAATACAAATTTATACATATCACTATAAACTAATACAGTATTTATTATTTCCCCTTATACCAAAAAGATGGTCAAACACATGTTTATGGGTTCAATGAAAATTCATCGTATGCAATTCATCGTCGGAAAATTCATCGCGAACAATTCACCGCAAGACTAATTCACCGCAAGACTAGTTCACCGCAAGACTAGTTCACCGCAAGACTAGTTCACCGCAAGACTAGTTCACCGCAAGACTAGTTCACCGCAATACTAGTTCACCGCAAGACTGAACACCAACCTTTAGAGATGTTTAGGTTTCAATATATTCGTATTACCTCATTCTAATTTTCGCTTTTCTATTGCGTCATAAATGCATGCCTTAAGTCATAAGAATGGAAGTTGCCGCGTTTTTGAAAGCATGCAGATGCAGTACAGTTTCATACCGTAAAACTCATTGGTATCGTGCATGCTGTGATTGTGTAAGCCGGTAAAATGTCTGAGCATGTCGCACATACGTTTGGTGAAACAGAAAAGGGAAAGGAAATGTTAAACGAAGGGGGTCACTCGTATGTTGTAGATAGAAAAACCGATGAAAAGATATTGTGGCGGTGCAACAAGTATCAAATATTTAAATGTCGAGCACGGATCCACACTTCGGATGGGATGATTGTTAAAAGATTACAGGAACACAATCATGCTGGCAACCAAGCAAAGGTCGAAGCAACTGGTGCCATTAATAAAATAAAAAATATGGCTGTAAACAGTCAAGAGTCGTCACAACAGATTATCGCAAGTGTGATGTCTGAATTGAGTCCTGCTGTTGTAGGACAGATGCCTTCAACATCTTGCATAAAGCGCACTATTCGTCATAGTCGCAACATATATGACTGTTCTCCTCCAAATCCAACCCACTTATCTCAATTAGAGATACCGCTGGAGTATCGCTTTACTCACAAATTGGAATTGTTTTTGATTTTTGATAACCCGGAAGCTGGCAATGATCGCATGCTGAGATATTTGCAACTCAAAAAAATCTTCAATTATTGGCTCGAGCAAAAACTTGGTATGCCGATGGCACTTTTAAAGTTACACCCTCTTTATTTTGCCAACTTTATACCATACATGGAGTAATGCATAACGATGTGATTCCGGCTGTATTCGCATTACTTCCCAGGAAAAATGAGGAAACGTATACAAAACTTCTGCAAGAATTGAAACGCCACCAGGGGCAATTAAATCCGGAAAGAATAATGACGGATTTTGAGATTGCTGCGATAAATGGATTCCACACTGTTTTTCCCCAAAGCCAACAACGTGGTTGTTTCTTTTATTTCTGCCAATGTATTTACCGGTAAATACAGTCCAATGGTTTAAAATATGAATATGAAAACAATGCCGAATTTGCTCTAAAACTGCGCATGTTATCAGCTCTGGCATTCGTGCCAACGGATCAAATCGTGACAAGCTTTGAAGCTTTATGCGATAGTAATATCCTTCCACCTAGTGCACAGCCTGTGATCGATTATGTAGAAGATAATTGGATTGGGAGGCCGGATCGCAGGGCGGTTCGACGTGATCCGCGTTACGCTCATGCTTTGTGGAATTGTTACGAAGATACTGGAGAAAATCTTCCCAAAACAAACAAATCTTGTGAGGGCTGGCACAGAAGTTTTAGCTCATTGGTTTCATCAAATCACCCTACATTGTGGAAATTCATTGACAAATTAAAAGATGAACAGGGGAGAAACGAAGCAGTCATTGAGCAATATGTTGCCGGAGAAGATTTATCTCCTCGCAAAAAGAAATATCGCGATGCTGCAGAAAGGTTACGTCGAGTTGTATCAGATTATCCTAACAGGGAGATGTTGGACTACTTAAGAGGAGTAGCGCATAACATTGGCTTTTGATTGAGTGATGTGCTTTGATTCTTACTTTCGTTAAGGTTAACTGTTAATAAAATTTCTTTCATTTTAATTGTCATATTATGATACGTATATAGGTACGGCAACAGGCACCTAAGCACATATAAAACAAGTCTTGCGATGCATTAGTATTGCGGTAAATTAGTATTGCGGTAAATTAGCCTTGCGATAAATTAGTCTTGCGGTGAATTCGTTTTGCGGTGAATTAGTCTTGCGATGAATTAGTCTTGCGATGAATTAGTCTTGCGATGAATTAGTCTTGCGGTGAATTAGTCTTGCGGTGAACTAGTCTTGCGGTGAATTAGTCTTGGGGTGAATTAGTCTTGCGGTGAATTGGTCTTGCGGTGAATTGGTCTTGCGGTGAACTGGTCTTGCGGTGAACTGGTCTTGCGGTGAACTGGTCTTGCGGTGAACTAGTCTTGCGGTGAACTAGTCTTGCGGTGAACTAGTCTTGCGGTGAATTAGCCTTGCGGTTAATTGTTCGCGATGAATTTTCCGACGATGAATTGCATACGATGAATTCACCGGACACCATGTTTATGGCGTTTATTATGTGTTTGGACAAAATCGTTATACAGCCGATCAGAACTTTGTTTCATAGGCTGAAAAAGTAAAGCAGAAAGATTCTACCAATCCTGGTCAAAAGTAGTGAACACTTAAAGTAGTAGGTATATTGTTTATGTTGGTACAATTTATTGGTAGGTAAACCTTTAAGGCATAGATTTTATCATCTTCGACGTTCACTTATAATGACCAAGTGCAAACAGTGAAAAAAATTAAGAATTTAAAAGAAGAGATTCAGCTAAGAGCCAAGCACGAGCAATCAGCAAAAAGCCCCTGTTGGGAAGTAACGTTTCACCATGTTCTATCAACTCCCAGGTGTAGCTAGTCTAGTATTTCAATTGGAAGAGAAATAGTAGGCAACAGATTTATCTGTGTTTATTTTAAGGGCAAATTCCCACCGATAAAACATTTTGCTGTTTAAGTCACGCTTTATCGCGTGCTTTTAGTCAAATCCGCTTTAAAGCAGTTTTGCCAATTCACACCGCAATTTTGCTTTAATGGCTTCACGCGACTAGGCGATCGTTAGCAAAATAGCTGAACGTGAATATGGCGATGATTTCGGCTGAGACAAAAGAAGTGATCGCAGTATACTATCTCTGGAAACAAAGAAATAACCTTGAAAGTGAAAGACGGTTCTGGGTACATCCAATCTGTCAGTTCAGGCCAGAAGGAGCTTTTCATACACTAGAAGAAGGAGCTTTTCATACACTATTTAAGACACTGCTTGATCCCAGACAAAATTTATGTTTTTTGTCATTTAACGACACATTACAAGACACTTCTGAAGATTCTCAAGGTTACAAGTGCCACATGAAAGTCGAAAACTTACCAATGCAAATATTTCTATTCTTCTGAACAGGATGAACAAAACCTAAATAGATGGAAGAAATTGTAAGAGATTTATCTGTGTTTATTTTAAATTTATTTATCATTAGTATAGTAATGCTAGAAAAGGTTCGGAATCTGCAAAGAATGTTTATCATAAAAGTAAAATTCTTTTTCATACCATTTTTTCTCTGTTTATTGCACATTATTTACCATTTTTTCTCTGTTTATTGCACATTATTTATTTTAAGTATATTCAACACTATACTGTTGTTCTTTGCAGACGCGGCCCATGCACTCCTGTGTCTCCCAGCTTGCATTAGTGAGATAAAAAGAGAAGATGACAATTTTTTAATTACTGACATGGTAAGATAGTCTGTGGTTTTTGTTGTTGGTTTTTGTTGTTAAGTGTTGAACTTCAATTTGTGTACTTTTTTAAACGCAGTCGCGGATGGAAATGTGGTTCCATCTTTTTTGTTACTTATTTGCAAGGTTTCGGTTTATAGTGAAGAAAGCGTTTGAGACAGAAAAGTTCAAGCGATGAAAAAGATAAGAATTCAAAACCTGGAGACCTAAAGAGTAAACAGTGTTAAAATGTTACAGATTCAAAACAAAGAATCAGACAACATGAGCAAAAACAAAATACGTACAATCGAGAAAACGCAATTCATTTTCTGAGAGAGTTGAACGATAGTTATTCAAATCAGAGAAATTCATATTTTCGTTATCACAATTTCTGAAATTTCTGAACCTGCTCATCATCTGTAAGGCTTTGTGGCACTCGTGAAGTCCGACTGACCCCCACAACATCTCTGTTTCACCACGTAGCATAACTGAATATTCCAAAACACCTCCTCAATGCAAGCTTTACGCCACCAGTGCAGGAAAAGTTTTAAATAATACTTTTCAAAGAATTATTTGCAATTCGAATATCAATAAAGGGTTAACAAAATTTTAAAGCAAACCTAAGTGCAAATCAAAGCCTATGTCGTAGTCAAACCAATCAAAGCCTAATGTGGTTTTCGTTGTTTAAAGAGTCTGGATCACTCGCGGGCACTATGACGTAAATTACGTCACGATCTTACACTATTTAAATTTGTCAGTTAACAATAATGTAAAAGTGTCAGTGTGTGATGTATAGTCAGGTAGAAGTATTTCATCTAATGAAGTGACATAAGTGAAGATCCTAGTCCACTAGCAATAAAAGTATTGAGCCTTTCCAGTTTGAACCTGTACTTCCAGCAAGTGTTGGGGAAGTAGACAGGCCAAGGCCATGGAAAATAAGTGAAGCTGAGCAAATCAACAACACAATTTGGTGGGTGTTTAGACACCCGTTGTTGGTATATTGTTTGTGAGCTGATTGCAGGGGTGATGCAATGACTTCGTGCGCTCGTGGGTGTCTAAAGCTACGTCCTAGTCTAGGTTATCTAGGAGTTGTCGTTTGCCGTTTCCTAGTCTAGGTTATCTAGGGTTTTGGCTGGCAAGAAATCACACGATTTTGTACCCTCAGTTACAGTAACTATGTTTATTTGTTCTCTCGTTGTTATCTTATATAGTTCTCGTTTCTCTTATCTCTTTTCTTATTTTTTTTTGAATGGCGATCACACAACGGTATATATAGCAGTCGGGGAATGGTTTGAAGGGAAAAAGAAATTTTGGGTGTCAGACGAACCGGCGTGATAAATGGCGGTAACGAGGTTATAATGCAAAGGACACAATTGGGAGCATCGGCGCTAACTCGGTTAACGGCAGGGTGCATCCGCCGCGTTGTGGGAAAGTTAGCACGCGACGTCAAACATTTGGGTCAATATTGGGGACAAAAGAATTCGTGTGACGTAATATTACGACGGGCCGCTACAACACCTCCCTTTGGCCATTGAAAAAATTAGAAAACCAGTCAAATATGCCAGAGTGGTGCTCGTTGTAGAGGCTCGTCGTCTCACATACAAAGGCAGGAAAGTGTTACTCTCGGGATCAGCTTGGTCCGCATTCGGGTTGCCTGTAAAACATCTAAACACCGAACGCATAGTTATAGTCACACACACAATAACAAGGCATGTTTAGAACTGGTAATCTGCGTGTGTGAGTTGTGGGTGTTAGTTATGTATTCTGTATAGTACGGTGTCAACCAGTGTTTAATCGGGTGTTGTGACATTTCGTTACTATAATTGCACGTAGTTGCGTGCACACACGGACGACTTCGTTTGCAAGCACCGCCGGACACAATAACCAGGGCCACAGCATAAAAATAACAAAAGACAACATGTATTTGGCAGCGTTGCCGCTGCCCGGTCACCCCCAAGGAAAAATTAAGGTATAATCCATATGCAGGCTTAAAAAAATAGGGAATTAGAAATCTGTTTCATAATATCGCAGATGTGCGGGTCGACGAATTGCCCGACCAAAGCGGTTTGTATTTATAGGTATCGGGATCCTACTTGGGGATGGTGTTCGCCGAACGACGGGTTCGGGATCATATATGATCTTAGACATATCGTTCTCCCCTTCAATTCTGAAAGATTCGTTTGCGAGGCTGCAATGTAAAGTCGTAAAGCGTGTTTGCAGGTTTGAGACGGTCTAAGGAAACGGTAGTCACTCGATTTCCGAAATCAATGGTAAAATACCGCTCGGCTAACGACGCGGAACGGTCCGTCATAGGGACGTTCTAGAATCTAGAGCCTTCTTAACCCGATCTACGCGGACGAATACGTGTGTGCACGAGAACAACTTATTATCGATGTATGACGGATTTTGCAATAACGGTCTGGGAAGTGTTGGTCTCAATGATTGCATGCGCTTACGTAGGCCATCGAGAAACGTTCGATGATCCGCGGTAGTGGTGGTAGGCTCGTCGAAAAACTGGCCTGGTAGTTTTAATGTGGTCCCGTATACCAACTCGGCGCTGGAACATGTAAGGTCCTGTTTGTATGCGGCGCGGAGGCCCAACATAACCCAGGGTAAGTTTTCAAGCCAACCGTTATCGTTGAGTTGCGACATAAGCGACGCCTTAAGGGAACGGAAAATTCTCTCCGCCATACCATCAGACATTGGATGGTAGCTCGTGGTGAAAATTAATTTGGCTCCGAGGAATTTAGCCATATCGAACCAGATGGATGATGTAAAATGCGCACCTCGATCGGTCGTTATTTGGGCGGGGGCTCCGAAATTTGCAACCCAGTTGAGGCAAAATGCGTTCACCACCGTTTCGATCGTAATATCTGCGATTGGGACAACTACGGGGTACCGAGTAAAACGGTCAATTATAAGTAGGATATATCGATATCCGTTACAACTGGGTAGTGGTCCGGTTATATCCACGTTAATACTGTGGAAACGTTGGGTAGGGACGCATATGGTTTTGATTTTGGTGAAGGTATGCCTGCCAACCTTTGATTGTTGGCATGATTAGGCAAGCTTTTGCCATATCCTTTATATTTGCATTCATACCTTTCCAAACAAACCTTTGGCTGATAAGCTTTTGAGATCCACGGACTCCCGGGTGCGATAAACAATGCAAACTTTCGAAAATTTTGCGGCGGAAAGACTGCGGGACTACAGGGCGGAACGTACCGGTAGAAATGTCACCGATAATGTCTATATTGGAGTCTGGTAACTGTCTTACCGCCAACGATAGACTATACCCGTCACACCGCTTTAATTCCCGAACCGACTTATCGCCCATTTGTGCTTCGGCCATGGCTACGTAGTAAAGAGCATTGGTGACCAGCAGATGGCAGTAGAGAGTAGGACTACATTGCTAAAACATGGCACCTAACGTTTGGCCACAATTTTTTATCAACAAAATAATTTTTGGGACAATACAGTCGGTTTGGAATGAAATTCCAATGGTATAAAGAACAGTTTCGGAGACTTGTATAAAGTCTTTATTGCATAAAGAACAGTCATGAACAATGAACAGAAGAACTTTTGGGACAATACAGTCGGTTTGGAATGAAATTCCAATTGTATAAAGAACAGTTTTGGGAACTTGAATAAAGAAATGTCATGAACAACAAAAGAAAGTGTAATTGTATAAATAACAGTCATTGACAACAAAAAATGCATACACGAACCCAAAATATAAAATAGTACACCTGACACCATAATGAAAATAGTATTACCTAATAAATTTT
>NW_004190647.1:9621-11237 GCF_000224145.3 Ciona intestinalis
ATTATCCAAGTTGTTACTTTTTGTAATCCAAATTGTGAAAGTGTAAAGTCGGGGTTCAGAACTTGATTAACATACGTTATGTCGTCCTCTCTAATAGTGGGATCAGGAGTCGTGGATTGCACTGATGACGATAAATTACTTTCAGTATCCACGTCGGTAAATAGCAGTTCTACAATAACGTCCTCTTGTACATCCATTAGGACCAATACTGCACCAAATATTAACTACTACTGCTGCTGTTGGATGCATGAAATACAGTGCGTTAATGTATTTTTAACACCGGTAATAGTTTATTAAAATAAGTAAATTAGTTTGAGTATAATTTCGAAGCTACACGGAATACTATAACATACCAACAGGTAAAACCATAGTCCGTATATAAACATGTCTGGGTCAAACGATATTTATTGCAGACGGCTATTCTGGCAATCTCATTCTGCTGAGTGTCACTCAACCGTGACCGAGACAATGGAGCATGGTCGGTTGGCTTTCTATGTTCAGTATTCTATGATTGCACTTAACGTTTGGCCACATTTTTTTTATGAATAAAGAATATTGGTGACCAGCAGATGGCAGTAGAGAGTAGGACTACATTGCTAAAACATGGCACCTAACGTTTGGCCACATTTTTTTATCAACAAAATAACTTTTGGGACAATACAGTCGGTTTGGAATGAAATTCCAATTGTATAAAGAACAGTTTCAGGGACTTGTATAAAGTCTTTATTGCATAAAGAACAGTCGTGAACAATGAACAGAAGAACTTTTGGGACAATACAGGCATAAAGAACAGTTTTGGGAACTTGAATAAAGAAATGTCATGAACAACAAAAGAAAGTGTAATTGTATAAATAACAGTCATTGACAACAAAAAATGCATACACGAACTAAAAATATAAAATAGTACACCTGAACACCATAATGAAAATAGTATTAACCTATAAATTTTTTATCCAGCAGGTAATAATAAATTTCGGCATTGATCATTAAAACACTTACATTATTAATATTAAACAGCACATTGAAGAATGGAAAAATGAAAACAAAACTTGAAGCGAAATTTTTATAAGACACTGTAGTGTTGTTGACAACAGTCTAAAACGGCAATTTTCTTCTTTTTTGGGGGGTTAATTTGCTGTCAGACAAATTTATTATCTTTTTCTTTGGTGTATCTGAAAAAAAACAAACTTAGAATGAATTCAAGTGTTGGAAATTTCAGTACATGGCCAATAGCACCAATACTGTGACGACATAACACCCAAGAATAAACTAGTTATACAGATCTTTTGCATACGCAGGAATTTCTTTAAAATTTCTGTGGGCAGAAACTAATGCACATTAGAGATTCTGTAAAATTCTCTCGGGGAAACCCAACCAAACTGTGAATATCATAATTTACAACACCTTTACTACTGCTACTACTATACATATAAGATTCAAAACAAATAAACATTTCCTTCCTGTAAAAAGCATGAGACAAAAAAATATCCTATGTTTAACAACCTGGAGTGATAATTTCTGCAACAAAGAAACTTCCCGTGGATGACCAGTAGGCTGTAACTTGTTGCCCCACATACAACTTTGCAAAATTTTTCATGGCAAGTTGGTTTACTTTA
>NW_004190647.1:11287-13195 GCF_000224145.3 Ciona intestinalis
TCAACAAAAAACTTTGGGACAATACAGTCGCTTTGGAATGAAATTCCACTTGTATAAAGAACAGTTTCAGGGACTTGTATAAAGTCTTTATTGCATAAAGAACAGTCATGAACAATGAACAGAAGAACTTTTGGGACAATACAGTCGGTTTGGAATGAAATTCCAATTGCATAAAGAACAGTTTTGGGCACTTGAATAAAGAAATGTCATGAACAACAAAAGAAAGTGTAATTGTATAAATAACAGTCATTGACAACAAAAAATGCATACACGAACTAAAAATATAAAATAAAGAAATGTCATGAACAACAAAAGAAAGTGTAATTGTATAAATAACAGTCATTGACAACAAAAAATGCATACACGAACTAAAAATATAAAATAAAGAAATGTCATGAACAACAAAAGAAAGTGTAATTGTATAAATAACAGTCATTGACAACAAAAAATGCATACACGAACTAAAAATATAAAATAGTACACCTGAACACCATAATGAAAATAGTATTAACCTATAAATTTTTTATCCAGCAGGTAATAATAAATTTCGGCATTGATCATTAAAACACTTACATTATTAATATTAAACAGCACATTGAAGAATGGAAAAATGAAAACAAAACTTGAAGCGAAATTTTTATAAGACACTGTAGTGTTTTGTTGACAACAGTCTAAAACGGCAATTTTCTTCTTTTTTGGGGGGTTAATTTGCTGTCAGACAAATTTATTATCTTTTTCTTTGGTGTATCTGAAAAAAAACAAACTTAGAATGAATTCAAGTGTTGGAAATTTCAGTACATGGCCAATAGCACCAATACTGTGACGACATAACACCCAAGAATAAACTAGTTATACAGATCTTTTGCATACGCAGGAATTTCTTTAAAATTTCTGTGGGCAGAAACTAATGCACATTAGAGATTCTGTAAAATTCTCTCGGGGAAACCCAACCAAACTGTGAATATCATAATTTACAACACCTTTACTACTGCTACTACTATACATATAAGATTCAAAACAAATAAACATTTCCTTCCTGTAAAAAGCATGAGACAAAAAAATATCCTATGTTTAACAACCTGGAGTGATAATTTCTGCAACAAAGAAACTTCCCGTGGATGACCAGTAGGCTGTAACTTGTTGCCCCACATACAACTTTGCAAAATTTTTCATGGCAAGTTGGTTTACTTTAATTTCTTTAGGATTTGGTATAAACCTTTCTAATTTGTCACCCAAAAAGCGAACTCTGACAAACTCCTTTCCTGTACAAGTGTAAACACAAGATTAAAGGATACCAAGGATATTTTAGGAAATTGCCAAAATTAGATAATATATGTATATTTAGTCATGTAGCTTCAATTTTGCGACAATCCGCGCTGTCTGAATAAAGATATTAAAATTCAAAGTGCTCTGT
This sequence comes from Ciona intestinalis, assembly GCF_000224145.3. Classification (NCBI taxonomy): domain Eukaryota; kingdom Metazoa; phylum Chordata; class Ascidiacea; order Phlebobranchia; family Cionidae; genus Ciona; species Ciona intestinalis. The sequence continues at coordinate 12,702 of NW_004190647.1, forward strand.
TTGAAATTTGAAATCCGCCATGTTTTATTTGGATTTTTATTTCTATGTCTGTGACGTCATCTAGTTGCAAACCTGCTTTCTGCCGAGTGCTCACTGCTGTCTGCTGCATGCAAACATGCCAAGTCGTGTTTTTAGAGTTATAAGAGTTGATTGTCAGTCTGTTGCATGAGGTAGATAAGGCGTTTTAGGTAACAACAGGTTAACTATTTTTATCAACATTACTTTGGTATTAATGATTCGCTTAATAAACGATTAAGGTTGTCTTATCGGCACAGTAGACCAGCTGCAGCTAACAAACTATTGACTTTTATATTGTTGCTTTTATATTGGTCGGTAGATTTTGGGTGTTTTCCACAGTTTTGAAATAATATTAGCCATGCCCCATTGTGTAGCAGTTGCCTGTGCTAATCAGTACAAAGGTAAAAAGAATGCAGATGTCAGCTATCACAGCTTTCCTAAAAATAAAAAGATAAGAAAGGCTTGGGAGATTGCAG
>NW_004190648.1:0-6609 GCF_000224145.3 Ciona intestinalis
AGTATCGATCACAGCCGATGAATACTGATTCAAATGGTTTATTATGAAGTTACACACTTATTCGGTTACAGTATTTTTAGAATCCTAATCTATTGTCATAATTTCATACACGAGGCGATAAAAGTGTTGCACATTAACAATTTACAATCACTTGATGGCGTTAGAATTAAACCAAAACACTACACACTCTGCAATGGCTGCTGTTGTACAACATTCTCTATCCAAGATATTTTTCGTTGGTCAAACTGGTCTAATGCTAGTTTTGAGAAATAACTTCCTAGTTTAATAATATTTTCCTTTACAGATTAAGGTTGTAATTCTTCGAAGTGCACAGTTTTGTTGCTTCTTCTTCTTGTGCAAATCAGATTTAAAAAAAACACATTTTTAGTGGGCCAACTGTTTTTAAAAAGTAGGTGTAAAAATGATCCAGACATCCATGCACCACAATCATCATCAAAGTGACGCAGTTGGCCACGTTTTCTTTTGGCTGTATTTAGTTGATTGTCAAAAACTACAAAACAATTTTCTTTTTTTGTCAGCAGGGATCATTGCAACCTGTTTTACGTCATTTTTGTCAGCATTTGTAATAACGGCTTTTTAAGAATGACAGCTGTTGTTTGGGAGTGGCTGAAACATTTGTATTTTGTAAGTTATGTACTTTTCTTTTTGGTCATTGCAACTGTATTCACTTGCTTTTGTTTTTAGCTTAGGGCTGGAATGATTTGGAGGGGAACAGTGAACAGGTGTTTTGGAAAAAAACAAAATGATTTGGCAACCACGTCCTATGAGTGGTAGATCCCACTTTCACATAATTCGCAAAGTATGCAGTCTTGGTTGACAGTGTATATAGAAGCATTGCACACTTCACAGTTCACAACCATCGTAAATATTAAAAATGGAAACCTGCAGTAGCACCATTTTGTAAATGAAAAAAAACAGGTATTTTCAGGAATGTGCTGGATTTATACCCGTCATTTAGGTTCGCGTTTGGCAGCAGAGCCTTGTGCTAAATATTCATGCGTCTATATGTTATGAAAATGTGTTTAGGTGAGTTACTTGGAAAATGAAGTAATTGTACCATAGTATTAGTAGCAACCCTGGAAAATGTATCTTGAAATGTCATGTACAAACATGTATAAGCTGTCGCTCCCGGGTATATTATCAACTTTTTAGGAAAACTTTTCAACCATGATAAGATTTCATTCCAACGTTTCGACGTCCTATAAGGTCGCCTGCATTAGGGTAAATGGATGTGGCATGATAAGGACGACGTCGAAACATTGGAATAAAATCATATCGTTGCCAGTACAGTTTTATTAAAAAGTTGACGTGCAGAAATCGTTGCTCGGTGGTCATATGGAGCTTCACAAACAGTAAAATGTAAGAACACGTGCGTTTGACAGCGAGGTCGACGACAATCGTTATAAAACGAGTGTCTTGTTGCATCCAAAGTTAGTATAGACCAAGTTAGGAAACGGATTGTAAAACAACGAGTCTTGTTATTCATTGTCTATGACGTCATAGTCGCCACCATTACGGAGCCCACCGCATAGCATTTTATCATTGCTGGGTGCTGTTTTTCGTTTGAACATTGCGATTTTTTTAAAAACCAAGCATTTCTGCGCGTAAAAATGGCTTTCTACTAATTAATAAACCTCACAAAAATTGAACACTCAATCGATTAAAGAGTAAAAAAAAACAGAAAATATCAAGTTTACTAACCAAAAACATAAAATAACATGCTTAAAATATAAAAATGCAAACAAAAACGCATAACATTACCATTAACTGGTGTATCTAGCTACAGTTTTGCATGTAAATTGCCGTGATTTTACTTTTTGGCTCACAAACTCAACACGTATACCCGCCGGCAACGAAACTTAAGGTATCTTTGTAAAATTGCCTAATATCGAAGTGACATTGATTGCATGTAAATTGCCGTGATTTTACTTTTTGGCTCACAAACTCAACACGTATACCCGCCGGCAACGAAACTTAAGGTATCTTTGTAAAATTGCCTAATATCGAAGTGACATTGAGGTAAACAATACTGAGTTACTATTTTTAGTCCTCTGCTTGAATTCTTTATGAAATCGGAAAACGCGAACACCTCATCTGCTAGTACTTAAGCAGTTTGGAGCTGCATGTCCACTCATGTTGGAGTAGTAAAGAATGGCTCTATAGATTCGTAGGCATGATCATATACTATTATGTACTAAGCTGATTGCTGCTGGTCTTAATCGCCAACGTAAAGTACCCTGTTAAACCACAATGTATGCTGAAAACCAGTCAAATGAAAATATTAATTTACTTCACATTAATTCCTAGATTTAATATTATATAACAAGATTTTTATTTAATCGCCAACGTAAAGTACCCTGTTAAACCACAATGTATGCTGAAAACCAGTCAAATGAAAATATTAATTTACTTCACATTAATTCCTAGATTTAATATTATATAACAAGATTTTTATATAAGAAATTATATTTTAAATGTTAAAACAACTGCTATACGTGTTTTCTAGCTTTGTATCGCTTACAAGAACTAAATGAACACATGCCGACCATGCATTTGTATAGGTGATTCACGCTCTGTGGGCTCCGTAATGGCGGACACGAGCGCCGTTTCCTAACTTGGTCTATACTAACTTTGGTTGCATCCAATACAACTTCTTTTATGGTTATGTCATCTTTAATTACCATTCTGTGACAAATATTTAATTGGGTAAACAATGGTTTTATAAAGATGGTGAAATCTACACTAAGTAATGAACCATTTACGATGATTTACCTTATATTCTTGGCGTATTTCCTTGACCACTTGCATCCCGGTACAGCACAGTGTGTAGGCATAGTTTAACTTATATTCTTTCTTTAATGTGAGTACAACCTGAACTTGATTTTCTAACAACTTACTACAAATCCGAACTTCACACCAGACTGCTGCGCGGTAGAAGGTCATTGAACCGTGACAAAAAATGACGTCATAATAAAACAAACTAACGCAGCCGATTCGTTACCCTTCTATCTGTAAGTTAATATTCTGTGGTAGAACTGAGTGGCAAATCCACCCTGTGGAGCTTGTTAGTGAAAATTTTCTATACTTAAAATTGTTACCTCTTAACTGTTATTCTAGTCGTACAGTCGTCAGCTAATTTAATTAAAATGGGCATTAAACATGTCCATGTAAGCTTTGCAGAATATTTTTTAAAAATTAAATTAACAAATTTAATGGGGACAGAATAATTGGTTTCTACTTTCGTCTGGTTATGGCGCGAAAGTAACCGGGAAAGCGCGAAAGTAAAACTGGCGCGAACCCTTTGAACCAGATATATTTTTTGTATTTTTTAGTGTAACTATAAGCTAATAAACATATTTTATTGAGACTTAGATTTGTGGCGTTGCTGGAACTAAAACAAAATCGATTATTTTAATGAGATTTTTTTGTGTTTTTGCAGTGTTGAAATAAAATATGGAAAGAGCAATAAGTTTGAAAACGTATGCTCCGATTTATTTTTATGCCAGAGAAAAAAACATACAATTTTTTCATACAAATCATACAATTTTTATCATACAATTTTCAAAATAGTTTAATAAACTTATCCTTACAGAGGTTTTATGTCCAGAAGGACATTTGAAAAGAAAAAAAGGTGTGCTGATTATTGAATCAATACTTTTAAAAAAATAAAAAATGTTTCATTTCAGGGAAAGAATTATTCCACCATGGGCAAAGTAAGTTAAGTTTGAAATTTTAATAAAAACTTTATAACTATTATTAACTATCCCAGATGGCTGAATGAGGAAACATTTATAAGAAAGAATAAAAGAAAAGCGTGGCTTGTTGGCGCGGCTGGTGAACCGGTAGTGAAAGATGGAGCGGTGGGAGATGGAGCGGTGGTGAGAGGTGGAGCCATGCAAGAAGGCGGAGTTTAGGACGATGGTGATGTTAATAATATGATGGTGGTGTAAATAGTATGATGTAAATAAAATGTTTTTGTATAAAACATTTTTTTACTGTAGTCACATAGATTCAGATACATAATAAAATGAATAGGGTTTTTATTTACCGCAGTTTGTCTTGCACCTGCTACACTATTGTAGCTTTTTTGTTTATTGTTTGTTTATCTGTGCTGGGGCAAATAAATTGTTCGTCATTTTTTGCTTGATCTAAAGTTATTCCCAGACAGACACAGTGGTGTACCACTGACCGCATCGAATGCACTTGTCCCAATCTGTACTATCGTCTTTTTTACAAAATTTGCATATATTTTTGTCTTCACTGACAGTACAATTGCCAGCAATTTCATCGTACATCTCCTGTCGATACTCATGAACTGATGGATTGGTCTGAACTAGACTTTTGCCCATAGTGATCCATTTTGCATACATGCAAATGAACACGCCACAGCTTTTGGCGTCAGGCTGCTGGATTCTTGGTACAGCCTTTACTGAAGTCAGATTAAACCCAAACTTCTAGTAAGCTGCAATGCATTTTGTACAGCTGTGCTTGTGACAGTACAGGTCATTTGAAGTAGATCAAGGTATAGCAGACTTTTACTGCTTACATCAATAGCAAGGAGTATCCAGTGAAGTCCAAGTGGGTTCCATGGAATAAAGACCCATCTTTTGTTACGGAGATCAACAACTCTGTAGAGATTTTTTATAGAGCCATTTTTTTGCAGCAGCTGGGCAATCATTGAGGAAGCGTACATAACAGTTTTTTCTTTAAGTGACAACCTCCACAAGTAACTGTTGATTACTTCATCATACAACCAACCTTTCTTAAAAATAGGATCATGGGCTGATAATGTAACCAGCTCTCCTCTCTTCAATACAGGTTCTAGCGACTTTAATTGTAAGATGATAGTTGGTGGCATCCGTTTCGAAGCACTATATCATGAAAATTTCCCTGAAAACTGTCGATGCTTAATGTTATTTTCTGTTTTCCCAAATCTTTAATCGGATTGGAAATTTTGACAAGCCTGTCAGTGACAGTAGGTTCTGTTCTCTGGCTGCAATATCTTGTTACTCTTCATCGTTTGCAAATCACTGACTTGGTGTAGTGGGCGCATCACAGATGCAACCGCACCTGACCTATTTTTAAATGGATTGCTTTTTGGCTTTTTTGGAAGTGGATCAGAGTTTAGATTCTTGACAACCTGCTGTCGTTTCAATGATAAGGGCCGTATAGTTTTATATTTTCGTAATCCATCATCATAGCTGCATCCCTCTTTTGCCATTTCCACAACTTGTTGAGACTGAATATCATATGTCAGATCTTTGATTTGCGCTAATGCTTTAAACACTGCCTGGAGTGAATGTTTTTGTGGTACATCGTTAATCACTTCACTGTTGACTTGTTTGTTTTTTACAGGTATTGGTTTTGGTGGTGTAACTTACTCTGTTTACATGATCGGATTGAATTCAATCGGATTGGATTGAATTCAATCAGAGTTTAGATTCTTGACAACCTGCTGTCGTTTCAATGATAAGGGCCGTATAGTTTTATATTTTCGTAATCCATCATCATAGCTGCATCCCTCTTTTGCCATTTCCACAACTTGTTGAGACTGAATATCATATGTCAGATCTTTGATTTGCGCTAATGCTTTAAACACTGCCTGGAGTGAATGTTTTTGTGGTACATCGTTAATCACTTCACTGTTGACTTGTTTGTTTTTTACAGGTATTGGTTTTGGTGGTGTAACTTACTCTGTTTACATGATCGGATTGAATTCAATCGGATTGGATTGAATTCAATCGGATTGGATTTGAATTCAATCCGACTTGATGTGACGTCACACAAATTTCAAATCCGATCCGCTAAAACGTCATATTTACATGGCGCGTTTCAATCGGATAGAAACTGATATGGGGACCGAAGCGTTTGTAGTCGCCAGTTTTAATAAACTTTATTACCCGCAATAAGTTATCAGTATAGCTTGAAATATAACAATCAGCAGCCTTTAAGTGCATTTGTGCATTATTGTAATCTACTGAACTGGTTTATCTAAAATTCCAAAGTACTGTTATTTATGTCCTGACATACTTTAGATAGGTTGTTCCAAATGGGTTGTTGCTATTAATTCAGACAATGCTGATCCTCTCTTAAACATACTAAAACATATTGTGTTTCTGCTAGCGGAGTTCCACAAAAATGTGCTAAGTTTTGGTCCTATGCTTTTAACAAGTATGACATGTGTCAAATGAATGGTTTTATTTGTTTAATTTATTGGTAGTAGGTACTGCAACAATAAATTATTAACAAAAGCAAAATATACAAAACAGTAAAGCCACATGTTAATCTGCATAAAACAGAAGTTTATTCAGACATAAAAGTTTGGGTATCATACCACATACTATATTCAGACAACCAAATACACTTTAACAAAGAAGTCAGAATGGCTTTTACATCACAAACATCTGCTTTAATGATGTTTTTCGAAGGAAGTAGCAATAAAGCTCTGACATTATTAAATAAAGCAGCGTTTCTGTCGCATAATCGATCATAATAAAACATAAACATATTCGCTTGTTAAACCATCATCAGTAAAACTTCATTCTTTCTGTTTTACAACATGTTGTTCTCGTGGTGTTGATGTTCCTG
>NW_004190648.1:6659-8418 GCF_000224145.3 Ciona intestinalis
CACTCTACCATTTTAATTCAATGCATACTTTTGTGTTCTTTTTCTGCCAAATGTGTTGAACAATCCTCAATGACAATTCATAATAGAAAAAGTAGTTTGACTGTAAACTACTACTCTGATTATTGTGTTACTTGACTGGTACATGTACAAGCAAGTGCCCTCTCAAATAATGGTGGTCTATCTCCTCATTAGGGTAGTAAAATTTGAAGTACTGGTGAAGAATGCTCCCAACAATATTGTGGTACTATATTTAGGTATCGTTACAGATTAGGCAATACGCATGTGGTTGGAAAATTCTTCAGTAGCACAAATTTTGCTTGTAGACTATAAAAGTTGGTTTTTACCTATTTCAAACAGCAAAATCTGCATTTGTCGGGTAAAATTTAATTAATTTGTCATGTTAATTCATGGGAATTTGTTGCCAGATGTACACGCACACTGCTACTACAATATTCGGTGCAAAAACACTACGTTAACTGTATAACAAGTCCTGAACATCAACATTTCCGATTGTTCAATCCAACTCGATCGCTAAATCCGACCCGTAAACCACTAGACTAGGCGGATTGAGGATCGGTCGGCTTAAATCCGGTAGGCTCTTTATTTCGCAACTCGATCGCTAAATCCGACCCGTAAACCACTAGACTAGGCGGATTGAGGATCGGTCGGCTTAAATCCGGTAGGCTCTTTATTTCGTACCCCTGAGGCATCCGCATTGCGTCAATAGATATCTTATAAAATTTTCGCTGTGATATTTAGGGAAAGTCCCAACTTGCTCATACCCCTGGAGCATAATGTAAAATAAGACAGTTTAGCACTTTGTATGACTACCTACCCCTGCAGCATAATGTAAAATAAGATAGTATAGCACTTTGTATGACTACCTACCCCTGCAGCATAACGTAAAATAAGATAGTATACCACTTTGTATGACTACCTACCCCTGGAGCATAACGTAAAATATGACAGTTTAGCACTTGTATGACTATCTACCCTTGCAGCATAACGTAAAACAAGATAGTAGTACTTTGTAAGACCACCTACCCCTGGAGCATTATGTAAAATAAGACAGTATACCACTTGTATGACTACCTACCTTGCAGCATAACGTAAAATAAGATAGTAGTACTTTGTAAGACCACCTACCCCTGGAGCATTATGTAAAATAAGACAGTATACCACTTTGTATGACTACCTACCCCTGCAGCATAACGTAATATATGATAGTATAGCACTTTGTATGACCACCTACCCCTGGAGCATAACGTAAAATAAGATAGTAGTACTTTGTATGACCACCTACCCTTGCAGCATTATGTAAAATAAGACAGTAAGTACTTTGTAAGACCACCTACCCCTGGAGCATAATGTAAAATAAGACAGTATACCACTTTGTATGACTACCTACCTCTGCAGCATAACGTAATATATGGTAGTATAGTACTTTGTAAGACCACCTACCCCTGGAGCATTATGTAAAATAAGACAGTTTAGTACTTTGTATGACCACCTACCCCTGCAGCATTACGTAAAATAAGATAGTATACCACTTTGTATGACTGCCTACCCCTGAAGCATAACGTAATATATGGTAGTATAGCACTTTGTATGACCACCTACCCCTGGAGCATAATGTAAAATAAGATAGTATACCACTTTGTATGACTACCTACCCCTGGAGCATAATGTAAAATATGACAGTATAGTACTTTGTATGACTATCTACCCCTGCAGCATAACGTAAAATAAGATAGTATAC
>NW_004190648.1:8468-10548 GCF_000224145.3 Ciona intestinalis
CTTTTCTATCCCCATGTTCTGCAACTCAAAGGAAATATTTCGGCAGTAACTTGGAATATTTGTATTTAAATAAATAAGATAATAAGGAGAGAGAATACAGAAAGAAGAGCGAGTAGTACAGGTGCAATTGTGATAAAAGTTTTGAAATTTGTGGATAATGAACACAAACAAAAGTGATGGATGAGAGACTATCAGCGCCGGCACTATTTAGTTTAATTATATTTTTTGCAAAGAAAAAATAAATAAATACAACACACACATTTGTGCCATCGGCTTGCCAAGTGGTAGAGTTCTATCTCAACAGTTACATCATATTTTTGAGTGAATGTAAGAAAAATAAAAATGTGGAAAAACCATGCAACACTTCAATTTAAAAGTATTAGTATATAGTGGTCAGAAGCACAGTGTTACCTTGTTTACATGACGGTTTAAGTCGGTTCCGACTCCGACTCAGCGATCCGCTACTCTCGTTTTCGGCGAAGAGAAAAAGGCGAGTCGGATTGAAGGGTAGGCTCTTTATTTCGTACCCCTGAGGCATCCGCACTGCGTCAATGGATATCTTATAAATTTTCGCTGTGATATTTAGGGAAACTTGCTCATACCTCTGGAGCATAATGTAAAATAAGACAGTTTAGCACTTTGCTCACTACCTACCCCTGGAGCATAATGTAAAATAAGACAGTTTAGCACTTTGTATGACTACCTACCCCTGCAGCATAACGTAAAATAAGATAGTATAGCACTTTGTATGACTACCTACCCCTGGAGCATAACGTAAAATAAGATAGTATACCACTTTGTATGACTACCTACCCCTGCAGCATAACGTAAAATAAGACAGTATAGTACTTTGTATGACTACCTACCCCTGGAGCATAACGTAAAATATGATAGTATAGCACTTTGTATGACTACCTACCCCTGCAGCATAACGTAAAATAAGATAGTATAGTACTTTGTATGACTACCTACCCCTGGAGCATAACGTAAAATAAGACAGTATACCACTTTGTATGACTACCTACCCCTGCAGCATAACGTAATATATGATAGTATAGCACTTTGTAAGACCACCTACCCCTGGAGCATAACGTAAAATAAGACAGTATAGCACTTTGTATGACTATCTACCCCTGCAGCATAACGTAAAATAAGATAGTATACCACTTTGTATGACTACCTACCCCTGGAGCATAACGTAAAATAAGATAGTATAGCACTTTGTATGACTACCTACCCCTGCAGCATTATGTAAAATAAGATAGTATACCACTTTGTATGACTACCTACCCCTGGAGCATAACGTAAAATAAGATAGTATACTACTTTGTAAGACCACCTACCCCTGGAGCATTATGTAAAATAAGATAGTATAGTACTTTGTATGACTACCTACCCCTGCAGCATAACGTAAAATAAGATAGTATACTACTTTGTATGACCACCTACCCCTGGAGCATAACGTAAAATAAGATAGTATACCACTTTGTATGACTACCTACCCCTGGAGCATAATGTAAAATATGACAGTATAGTACTTTGTATGACTATCTACCCCTGCAGCATAACGTAAAATAAGATAGTATACCACTTTGTATGACTGCCTACCCCTGAAGCATAACGTAAAATAAGATAGTATAGTACTTTGTAAGACCACCTACCCCTGGAGCATTATGTAAAATAAGATAGTATAGTACTTTGTATGACCACCTACCCCTGGAGCATAACGTAAAATAAGATAGTATACCACTTTGTATGACTGCCTACCCCTGGAGCATAACGTAAAATATGATAGTATAGTACTTTGTATGACCACCTACCCCTGGAGCATTATGTAAAATAAGATAGTATAGTACTTTGTATGACTACCTACCCCTGGAGCATTATGTAAAATAAGATAGTATAGTACTTTGTATGACTACCTACCCCTGCAGCATTATGTAAAATAAGATAGTATAGTACTTTGTATGACTACCTACCCCTGGAGCATTATGTAAAATAAGATAGTATAGTACTTTGTAAGACCACCTACCCTGGAGCATTATGTAAAATAAGATAGTATAGTACTTTGTATGACCAC
>NW_004190648.1:10598-13691 GCF_000224145.3 Ciona intestinalis
GACAACCGCATCATCCTTGAAAAAGAAATTGCAACGCGATACAAAGCTTTATGCTCAATATAATGATAAGGTCAATGTACCTGACCATGGATATGCAAGGAAAGTCCCTAAAAATAAACAAAGTCAAGCATAATCAACTATGTGGTAAGCTCTTTATTTCGTACCCCTGAGGCATCCGCACTGCGTCAATGAATATCTTATAAAATTTTCGCTGTGATATTTAGTATAGTCCCAACTTGCTCATACCCCTGGAGCATTATGTAAAATAAGATAGTATAGCACTTTGTATGACTGCCTACCCCTGGAGCATTATGTAAAATATGATAGTATACCACTTTGTATGACTACCTACCCCTGCAGCATTATGTAAAATATGATAGTATACCACTTTGTATGACTACCTACCCCTGCAGCATTATGTAAAATATGACAGTATAGTACTTTGTAAGACCACCTACCCTGGAGCATTATGTGTGATATTTAGTATAGTCCCAACTTGCTCATACCCCTGGAGCATTATGTAAAATAAGATAGTATAGCACTTTGTATGACTGCCTACCCCTGGAGCATTATGTAAAATATGATAGTATACCACTTTGTATGACTACCTACCCCTGCAGCATTATGTAAAATATGATAGTATACCACTTTGTATGACTACCTACCCCTGGAGCATTATGTAAAATAAGATAGTATAGTACTTTGTATGACTACCTACCCCTGGAGCATTATGTAAAATAAGATAGTATAGTACTTTGTATGACCACCTACCCCTGGAGCATTATGTAAAATAAGACAGTTTAGCACTTTGTAAGACTATCTACCCCTGAAGCATTATGTAAAATAAGATAGTATAGCACTTTGTATGACCACCTACCCCTGGAGCATTATGTAAAATAAGACAGTTTAGCACTTTGTAAGACCACCTACCCCTGGAGCATAACGTAAAAGTTACCAAATTATTTGGTATTTTAAATTGTCCGCAAAACAAAACAAATTAATTAAGGTTGCCGGCTTATAAAAGGCAATGTTAAAACTTAACTGCTGCATGCGTGAAAACTGGTGTTACCTTAATCCCAAGGCGCATATAGAGCAGATGTCGTAATTAGAAAACAAATATTTACTTTGTTTGTATATGTACCCTCAGTTGACAGCAAATTGAAATGCCTAATATTTTTTTAGATTCATCCCCTTCGAAAAATTTGAACATTTAAAAAAGTAAGTAATATTTGGTTATTCTAATTTTTCATTCAAATTTTATACTGAAGAATATTTATAAAGTGAACCTTTAGCTTTAGCTTTTTTTACAAACTGATACCACATATATTAGGCTGGGGTAAGAAGGGATACAAAAAAAACGTTACAGTTTTTTTATAGGAATGTGCCGAGCCGAGCTCGAACTCAAAAGCTCGTGCCCGAGCTTCTCTATTTTTGAAGCTCGGCTGAAAACTAGGCCAAGCGCCGAGCCTCATGCTATTGCTATAATATTGCACGCAAGAGCGAAAATTGAACGCGCTGATTGTGCCACTGGTTGCAACAGTTATAAATAATATTTAATTAAATATTTTTTGTATGAATTTTACATTTGGACATCCCTAGTATTTTACCACATAGCAATGATGATTACTGTTGTTCAGTATTCAAATTCGGTGTAGAACGAATACAACACTGCCTTCTGCCAGCGCTTTTATTGGTCATGGCGTGAAACTCACCTTTAGTACTCATACTGATAAATATTTTGCAGAGAAAAAATAATTCCAGAAAGTAAGAGGTAAGTTTTCTCAATTTTGCATTCTGCCATACTCTTAATAAAAATGTTAACTTTTTTCCAGATGGGTACCATACCACCAAGTAAGTTATATGTGAATGCAAATATATAGTTTAGTTGATAACTGACTTTTCTTATTTCTAGTTTATGAAAGCTAGAAAAGATGCAAGGTAAGTTTAACATCCATTTTATATGTGATTCTTTATTCTGCATCACTAAGATTTACATTTGAACAACACAGAAAAAAAAAGAAGTGACAGAGAAAGGAAAAGTGGTGGAAAGAGAAGTTATAGAAAGAGGAGAAGTGGTGGAAAGAGGAGTTATAGAGAGAGAAGTGGTGGGAAGAGGGGTTATGGAGAGAGGAGAAGTGGTGGAAAGGGAGTTCTGGAGAGAGAAGTGGTGGAAAGAGGAGTTATGGAGAGAGGAGAAGTGGTGGAAAGAGGAGTTATGGGAAGAGGGAAAAAAGTGTTAAGAAGAAAATCTTTTTAAAATTTTAGGTTCTAATAAAACATCTTTTTTTAAAAATGTTGTTTTTTATGTAAATATTTTGAAAACATAAGAGCAGTTTACATAAATAATTGTCGGAGTGTCAACAGGCGGGTCCCTTTAATTAGTGCATGTCCACTAAGCGCACTAAGTCTGCCCACAATCCACAATATGTCGGACATAGTAAATATTGTGGACTAAGTGAATATTGTGGACTTGCACTAATTAAAGGGACCGTCAACAGGCATATTTAAATTTAAACCTCTTTAAACTATTTCATATTTTACCTATCTTATACATGCCTAGAACGCAAGCATTCAACCCATTATAACAAGAGCTGGGGTGGAAAAAGAATAAATTAAATATTAGCAGTTCCACCACGCACCCATGAGGTCGCTTTATATGCGTGATCGTTAGGTTTTCACAGGAAAACCTTCGCAATGCCATGGTGTGAAAACAATGGAAATGTTAACCAACCCCGGCAATGCCATATTGTACCAGTATATAATATGAATGAATGAAATTTATTTCGTCTCTTCGGTCACGATAGCGAAGAACAAGAGAGTTGACAAAAGCGAAAAGACAGGTAGTAACGGTAAAACAACAGTTGTTAAAACACGCTTATTGATAAAAAAGAAAGAAATATTGTTTTGGATAAAAGGCGTGACCGTTACACCCTACAGACGATACAATGTGAAAATTAAATAAATAACATTTAATTAAACATATTAAAGTTTAATTTGAAGAAAAGTGTGCGAAAGGACACAACCCGTACAATGGGGGGAGTCGGCCTTAAAGAAGATTATTGATCCAAAGATTGGAGCATGATGAAAAAACAA
>NW_004190649.1:0-8667 GCF_000224145.3 Ciona intestinalis
CACGAAGAGGTATTTAGTGATTCGCATAACAGGTGTAATTTTACAAATTCGAACTTGTAATAACAAAAAAATTGATAACAACTATTGATAAAGTTTTTATTTTTGCTACAAATTGGGTATTACTACTCTGTTTTTGGCACAAGCCACTTCTTATTAATTATCACCAAGTGCAAATGACTGAATTTCGAATATACTTTTCATATTTTATCTGGTTATTATATCAGTATCTTATATTTGAATAACCCATGAGGTATAAATTATTGAACTAAAAGCAAATCTTTCAAAGTTTGGTAATAAAAACATACAAAACTACAATGTGGGGGAAGATGGGACTTCAAGTTGAAATATATTTACATTAACAGTATTCTGCAACTTGTAGTTAACCTACCGAATTTAACTGGCTGTGCTGTTTTTTGCTATCACAAAACTAAAACTAGTTTTATGAGACAAATTCAAACTCTATACGAAATATTCAAGTTTTGTTATGAATCTATAAAACTTGTTTAATCGTTCACACTCCCAAACTACAACATTTCATCGGCTTTACTATAATCTAGCGAGTATTCAAAATTAGCATCTTACTATTTCGCACTTTTTTACCTGTTCAAAAAATAATGTTTCTATTTAACATATTTTTTTTAATATTTAAAAACAGTAATCGGCTTTGACTCGGGGTTTATAAAGCCGTGATAATACTGTCGAATAATTCTGTAACATTATTTTTCTGATTATCATTAAATTGGAAGCGGTAAAAAGAAAATCAGAAAAAGTCTCGTCTGACAAATTGTCCCATCTTACCCACCCTAATATAATCTATACACGTTAATAGTGGACAATTTTATGTAGAACCAAATAAACCGCGCAATGTCATCGACATCTTGACCGTTGTGAATAGAAAAGTGAGCAACACTCTTCTTCCCGCATCGGAAAAGCCATTGGAAGAGCAGAAGGATAAGAAGCCAAAACCTGCATCTCTTATGGCTCAAACAACTGGAACATCCGGACTAGCAATGGCTCAGTCAAGAGAAAGTTCAGAACCACCCAAGGTTTATCACTACCAAGTGCCCTCGTTTGAATCATCTTTGAGGAAAAAGTTGTTTCTGAAGATTCCTGTCAATACACCCGCCCAGCAAGCATCAGCAGATGCTAATCCAGAAGAATAACTTTGTATTCCACACCATATACTGTATACTATATTGTTAATAATTATAATCGTTTGTAAAAATGTATAGCTGTGTATCAATAATGGTGTTTAATTGTATAACCATTCACTTTATATGGAAACCGTAAACGTACACTATAGTATTGCGTAACGCCGTAACTAGCCGGTACAAGTTATCAAAACAGTATACGATAATATAGAATAAGTAAAAAATAATCACCCACAAAGTAACATACATGGTAACTCGTAAGCTATAGCACGAGGTGTATATATGAACACCCGTGTTATAACGACTGTCGCTATTCGGCCTCGCGATGATAAAGCAAGTTACATTCAAATCGTTCTATTAAATTAATTACTTGGGATTTTTGTTTTTGATTGGTGTGTTTTTATATCACAGCGTTTTTTCACCCAAAACATTCACGTTTTAGGTAAAGGCTTTAAGTATTTTAGCCATGTTCTGTTTCAAATTTTGGAATCATAGGTTGAGTAATAGAAAAATAAAGTACCGCACCCACAGCATATAGATTCTGTTGGTATTCCCAAAGTTAGTATAGACCGTTGGGTATATCTTGTATTTTCACGTCTGAGAATTATTCACGCGGTAAAAAAACAAACATTCTATACTTCCATATAATTTCTTATGAGCGACGTAGCGGATGTACAGTTTGTTCACGCGGATATCAAGGTTTTATCACAACATATATGAAATATAAAATGACTCACTCGAATTTCCAGGATATACTAAGATAGTACGGAGGCGCGGTTTCAGTGTCTGCGTAGGCTAAGTTTCTAACGTTTTGTCTCACCTATGAGTGTGGTTGTTATAATTGTGTAACGGCTGTAACCGAATGCTTGTTTTTAAACGGCTTTCTAAGAAACAATTTTAACAAAGCAATAAAGAAATCAGGAAATCTGTAAACGTTGGCATTTTTTAGGGTATGCCTGCCTGCTCCATTATTGGTCCTGTGGGGTAAGATGGGACACCATTAGCACATAACATCCAAATATCCTGATCGTGATTTAAACAATTAACAACGGTTTACTACCAAACTTAACAATAACATGAAAAAGGTGTCCCATCTTTCCTTACCCCACTATATATATCCAAATAAGAGAAAACTCACACTGAGCCCCTTATTTTATTATTAGTTTTAAGTGCATTTTTATTAGAAAGGTCTTTACTAAATCTTTTGCACATTCTACCCTCCAAACATATTTACATTTATTAAATCAAAATATTATGAACATACAAAACACCTATTAAGGAGTGTACCTTGGGTTATGAGTTCGGGCCTAAATTCCACATCCTGGCGCGCATGGGCGTAAATCACTGATGAGTTTTAAACCACGTATTGGTTAAAATATATTGTGTTATGTAACTAATTAATAACGTTTTTTTAGAATTTTTACTGCGTAATAATATTGGTATTTAAATAACAATTCAGTTTGCATACATTGAAGTATCGCGTAGGACACCATCTAAAAAAGCAGATCCTCCCCGCACCTTATGTGCTAACTATAACGCAGAGCGTGATGATTATAAGGTTTATTGTATGATTAGTGTTGTATATATATAGAGAGGTTGTTGTGGGGACGCATGTTGAATAAATGAAAGTAACTTCTTACCACATATACGAGTTACTACATATAGTAGGGTCGGGGAAGAAAAAATAAAAGAATTCTATAGGAAAAATGCAAAAACCGCACACCAATAAAAGGAAAAATAAAAACTATCAAATGCGGTAAGCGTTTAATGGAATGAGCGCACTTGTTCTGCTGAAAACATTTGTTAACAAAAGACTGAAATAAAGCAAGCATTACACTGGAAAAAGCTTTATTAACGAATTACAATTGAATCATAGCTGTATATACATTGCGGACCCCGTAAACTGCTGCTCTACATGTCTACAAATGCGAGCTCTATACTACTAAGTCACCGTGCGTTTGACGTGCATATAACTCCTAATATTCGTAGCAAGGCCGAACTGCTTTGATTACATAATGGGATGGATTAACCCCGCAATATGCGACAAAAAATATAAATAAAGCGGAAATGTAAAAGATACCGATTTACCTAAAAGTGGTATGCGTCCGAAGTTAGTAAAGACCGTTGTATGCGACCACAAAAAATACTTTTGAGTGACGTAACTTTAGACCCACACGTTGTTCACGCGGATATCGTAATTTCCAACACGCATTAAATCTGTATACGTCGCAGTATATGAAGGCGGCGTTTTGATGTCCGTGTGGGTAAACCTGTTTGACAGCAGTTTAAGGCGCGAGTGTGGCATTAGTATTTGTATTGTTTAGCGATATGCAGGGTGTAAAACAGTAGCAACTATTTTGTTTAAACAGATACTTAAAACACCAAATAAAATACCATTAAACAGAATATTAAACGGCTAATGTGCAGAAGTTATAAGCCGTTAGTTATAGTGGTTTGCGCGCTTAAATACTGTATTCGGAATAAAATAATTGTGATTAAAATTCGTCAGCCACAAAAATATCGTGGGTAAAATTAAAAAATAATCGTCGTTAAAATATGAATGAAGATACCTCGAAAACGTTATGATTTTGAACAGAAATATTGGTATCGTAGATTCAGCTCAATGCATCACGGTTTATGATAGTATCGTAGTGGGGTAAGACGGGATCCTTAAACACATATTGTCCAATACTTCCAAAAATACATGGTTATTGACAACCCTTCTAAGAAATATATTAAAACACACAAGGAGTTATTTATTGATTCGCACACCAGGTGTAATTTTACCAATTCAAAAACAGACGCGTTTAGATGTGACAGTTTAAAATCATTGTTAATTTTGTAACGTATTTTCGTTTTGGTCCGGCGCCATACATTAGTGGTTTAGACGCCTGCATCGTAACCAAAGCGGTTCGATGCTCGACGGCGATACCAATACTGATCGGCGTATGTGTCCTTTTGAGCAACACATTTAACGGACATTGCTCCAACCCAGCGGTCACTAATGGGTTGTCCAAATTGTAAGCCATATCAAAAAAAATCATACACAAACTTAAAAAGTGTGGCAACTCGTTAGCACACGAGGATAAACATGGTGCGAAAAATACGTGTCTGACTGTAGCTGCGATGCCGTTTCGCGGCACCAGTATTAGTCGCATGAAAGACTTGAATGGGTTTTCCGTGTGTTGGGGTATAATGGGCCAAATCTGGCCAAAATCCTAGGTTCTTAACAAAGACCTCAAACACATAGAATAAAAAACATGTAAATAAAAATTAAAAACAGATTTTTGTCTATCATCAAACCGGTCTTAGTCGGAGTCCCGTCTACCCCACCCCTATATTATACTTTACAGAATATTCCACAGTAAAAAACTCACATTTCCCAAAATAATAGCGAGTGTATATTTTCTGCCTGAAGAGATTTTATAGAGGCAACATGATTATGGACGAGTCATGGATCGATGATTGCTACAGTATTAACTACGATGAAGAGAAAATCGGAATTGCAGCTGTTTTTCTGATGAAAACAAGTGAGTATTGTATGAATGAACTTTAAGAATAAATGATATAAAAACTTGCGTGCTAAATTCCATTAACTTTTAGTTTTTTCATATGAAAAAAGTATGATGTGTGCCTTTGGCCCCCTTAATGTATCGAACATGGTTGTGATATCCGTTAAATATAGTTTCGTTCGTCTGGCGATGGCGAGCACACGTTGTATTCAAATCTTGGATTAGCGCTTACCGTTTTCCCGTATATTATAAATATAGAGACAAACTTATTTATCTAAAATGGCAAACAGAAATTAACCTATAGTAGATGCTGGGAATATAATTGAACAGTTCACACTTTTTGAGCACGTTAGTGGTCATATAGAAGAAATCCACACAACGATTCACGACTGAATCAAACTATTAGCATTTAAGTGGGGACGCATTAAATGCACTATTCTTATGCCTTATTATCATTATTCGTAATTGAAACATTATTTTTAATTTAACATCATATGATAAATATTAACTTCTAACATTACCTAATTAATGCGTGATTACGGTTTGTCAAAATTCATGAAAACAAACGTTTTTAAACGACGACAACGTTAATTAGTGTAAGTTTACAATAAACACATGGTACAGGAGCTGTACAAAGCGTATTTACACATATTCTTTACCAATCACTTAATCCTCATACGTCATAAGTTTCATTAATAATAATATATGTATAAATACATTCTGCCTACTGCTCTACAGTCACCAATGACGACTAGAACCCGTTTTGTTGGTTACTTCAGATTTGTTTTTGATCGAGGCCAGTCGACCGTTGTAGTAAAAGGGTTAATTAATATAGCAAAGTGGGGATAGATGGGACACCTTTTCTATTTTTTTTTCTTTTCATTTAGTAGTAAACAAAGAACATTTAATAAATTAAAAAAAACGTATCTTTACGACTTCCACAGACCGTTGTTAATTGTTTAAAACACGATCAGGCTATTTGGATATTATGTGTTAAAGGTGCCCCATGTTCCCCGACTCTACTATCTTTTGCTTATTAGTTTAAAACATGCTCATTCATTAAATCTGTGATCTCTTGTTATCGTTTAGAGACAAAAACCGAGGAAACCAAAGAGGAAAAAGAAAAAAACAGAAAAATCGACCAAGCTCTTCAAGAAGACTTTAAAGATTATGTAAAGTTATTTGAGGACATGCAATTTGAAGTATCGGAGTTCTCCGGTGAAATGAATTTTTCAACAGTTGGAGAGGTATGTATTGAACATACGATAACCTTAAAGCACAACTGAAGTCAAATTTTATAATTGGTGTGCAGATAGTACTTACTAAGCTAAATCTACCATTTCAATTTTTCCGTTCAAACCGGTACCAATTTCGAGTTATCGTCACTTACATTTTTACTGGTGTCGTCACTGGTGCTTCTCGATTGTGCGCGGCCTATCCCATACAATGGAACAAGAGAGCAAAGCTCTAATGGATGGGCACGTATAATTTAAACATTAAAATAGATGATATCGGCCAAAGAAACATCCAGTGGTCTTACTGCTACTATTGTGAGTCCAGAATCAAGCAAGCACCCTGACTTTTCAATGTGTTTAGACAAATATGTTTGGTTGCAAGCGTAAAATGGCTTACATTTACCCTGTCATACATCTTTAGAAAAATATAAAATAGCCCTTTGGGTTTAAACAAACTTGAAAAAAGTTTTGTTTGCGTTTTCCTTTTGTGGGAAGGTGTAAAAAAGCTGTTATTAATCTTTTAATACATTTTTTTTGCAAAATAATATAAAAGTTACCATTATTAAATGACTAAAATGTCACCGGTCTGTTTAATTAGTGCAAGTTCGCTATGTCCACAATATTCAATTCACTATGTCCGCTACGTCGGCAACGTCCCAAAAAAGGGACCCAAATTTCACAAATTACCTGCTTCTAGGTCTTGTTTTTGACTTTTTTCAAAAGAGAAAACAAATTACCGATGTGTTTTAGACTTCCAAGCTCTACCTAAATTTACTTTTTACGTAACATTCTATTGGCTGTAGGAGATTTTTTTATTGGGATGTCGGGAGTGTATTTGTATAACTAAAAAAATATACACCTGGTCCCTTTTGTATAGAATACATACGCAGGGTCTCTTTTGTATAGAATCTGTTGCAACCCCTACATTTTTATTAAATCAACGCCACTGCTGGTATCTTGCAAATAAAGACATTGGGGGTTGCAACATTATAGTTTAACAAAGAATAGTAAAGTTTGACAAAAAAAACACAAAAATGTTTATGTATATTAGCTTATTGCACATTTTTTACTTAACTGCACACATTTTGGATACTAAAACAAATGAAGAAGCATTGTGTGAAATACAGTTCTATTTTCTATGCATTATATCTGTCTCGCCCACATTTATAAAAATTAGCATATCGCAAAGCCACATTATGTTTGACCAAGTGACCTAGTTTAGCTCACAGATGTAAAAAAATTGTTGCATTAAATAGTTAACTATGAAACTCATATGTGTTTAACAAAAAATAAAACATGTTATTGTATGATAACAATGTATTGAATAAATTAACAGGTACAACCCGTTTTTGAATGGTAATACCCAACAAATTTAGTATTGCACAAAACAAAATGGTGATTTAAGATTGGCATCGGGATTCTCATTTTAAAAATCTAGTGTGAAGTGATTAAATGCATTTACGATCACAGCTTGAAACATAAACAAACTTCATTGAATAGTATGATTCAAGTATGGTTTGGGCCTGATTGTTTCTATAGGCTAGACACCCAACAGCAGGTTAAAATTTGTGGTGATCTGTAAAACTTGGGCCAAAACACTTTATCTCACAATTGTTTTGAAAATTGGGGTGACAAGGCACCCCGGAACCCCAAAATGGATGCCTATTAATAGTGGTACATAAACATGATATGGTATTATACTACTATAGTACACTATTGTCTGAGAAATAACTAACACATGTTCGATTCCTTGTTGCTATGCATAGAAAATCATCTCTTTAACGTCTATACTTTCCTTGTATCTGCATAATATATTATATGCAGAACACAATATGACTTACAATGTACAAGGCAACAATAAATATTGGTGCATGTCAGTCTTCGCGTAAACTACATTAACAACCTAAGTAACAGCATTAACAAATGTAGGTAACCACAAACTTCAGTTTCCTACTACTCCGCTAGTGCTGCTACAAGTGAAAGTATGTAAACATAGGTATATCATTCTATTAAATTGACTTTATTTAGGAATTCTGATGATGTGAAACTAATAAGGTAGTACGGTGTATAAACAGTTCACATAAGAAAATAACATTAGCACCAAATTAAGCTTAATTAACACGTTTGAGGTAACCAATGAATAATAATACACCCACCAACTTGTTAGGCGATCAGGCGGAGTGTAATCCACAATGGTGATTACACAATGTCCAAACAAGCAATGTACTTTAACTTAATCACTGTAAATAGCATCACAATAATCACTTTTATATAAAGACGCAAACTTATTATTACATCACTAATACTGCACATAAAATCTACTTAATGGCTTCAGCTTATGGCTAGTACGACCAAGGTGATCCTAGAATACAGATATTATAGCGGCCATTTTCGATACTTTCTACTGGTGCCACCAACCTAAAATTTGGACACTGTACTAACTAGACCCCAGCGGTACCGATTCTGAAATCAAAAATTTAAAATTCGAAAAAATATTAATTATGAATATTAATATTCGTCATAAAAACATATTTATAGAATTTTCGCACGCACCAGCTTTAAATATGTTGTAGCGCTACTTAATAGCTACAAAATGAAACATTTTTTTCTTCAAAAAAATGGGGGCTTGGGTATGAAATATTAAAAAGTATGACCGTAACTTGAATCATATAAATATCAAATTTTCAATTTTTTTTTGCAAAAGTATAACTTACGCATACATCTATGTTGGTCACTAACATACCACATGATATGTTAGTGACCTACATA